>NW_027002756.1:130642-133756 GCF_036934945.1 Oncorhynchus masou masou | reverse complement strand
GCTGAACAGTACTATAGTGTAGTAGTAGAGGGGGAATCCCCCTTCCTGCTTTAAACTGGGAGTCCACCACACCAACACAGCATACCCCAGACCTATCAACAACCTACACAGGGAAACACACATGTATGAGAAGAGTGTGTGTGTGAGTGAGTGAGTGAGTGAGTGAGTGAGTGAGTGAGTGAGTGAGTGAGTGAGTGAGTGAGTGAGAGAGAGAGAGAGAGAGAGAGAAAGAGAGAAAGAAAGAGAGAGAGAGAAAGAGAGTGAAAGAGAGAAAGAAGAGAGAGAGAGAAGAGAAGAGAGAGAGAGAGAGAGAGAGAGAGAGAGAGAGAGAGAGCCTTGCTATTGAGAAAGGCCGCCGTAGGCAGACATGGCTCTCAAGAGAAGACGGGCTATGTGCTCACTGCCCACAAAATGAGGTGGAAACTGAGCTGCACTTCCGAACCTCCTGCCCAATGTATGACCATATTAGAGAGACATATGTCCCTCAGATTGCAAGATTGTGTTTACCTGAAGGGAAAGGCCTTGTAGAAGACGTCTAGTGGTCGTGGTCCCGCGGTGTATTTACTGATGATGAGAGGGAGTAGTATCTGCAGTGGAACCATGGGGACTGCCAGTAATGCCAGCTGCTCTTTCGGAACACCTGCCTCAACCAGCTTCAGACCGGTCACTGCATCTGCTGCAGAGAAACCTATCTGAGGGAGGGAGGGGGAGGGAGGGAGGGAGGGAGGGAGGGAGGGAGGGAGGGAGGGAGGGAGGGAGGGAGGGAGGGAGGGAGGGAGGGAGGGAGGGAGATAGGGAGGGACAGGCAGACAGACAGAGAGACAGATACAGACAGACAGACAGCAACAGATACAGACAGACACAGACAGACAGACAGACAGACAGACAGACAGACAGACAGACAGAAACAGATACAGACAGAGACAGACAGAAACAGATACAGACAGAGAGACAGACAGAAACAGACAGACAGACAGAAACAGATACAGACAGAGACAGACAGAAACAGATACAGACAGAGAGACAGACAGACAGAAACAGACAGAGAGACAGAGACAGCTAAGTCAGGTACAGGTACCTTTACAGTGAGTGGGGTTAGACACAGCAGGTGAGTTAAACTAGTTGTCCAGGCAGGTTTGTTGAGGTGAGTGACAGGCTACACAGGATGACCCCAGTCGGTGGACCTAGATGTAGTCTCCTCGGAGGTGAGTGACAGGCTACACAAGGTGACCCCAGCCCGTGGACCTAGATGTAGTCTCCTCGGAGGTGAGTGACAGGCTACACAAGGTGACCCCAGTCGGTGGACCTAGATGTAGTCTCCTCGGAGGTGAGTGACAGGCTACACAAGGTGACCCCAGTCGGTGGACCTAGATGTAGTCTCCTCGGAGGTGAGTGACAGGCTACACAGGGTGACCCCAGTCGGTGGACCTAGATGTAGTCTCCTCGGAGGTGAGTGACAGGCTACACAAGGTGACCCCAGTCGGTGGACCTAGATGTAGTCTCCTCGGAGGTGAGTGACAGGCTACACAAGGTGACCCCAGTCGGTGGACCTAGATGTAGTCTCCTCGGAGGTGAGTGACAGGCTACACAAGGTGACCCCAGTCGGTGGACCTAGATGTAGTCTCCTCGGAGGTGAGTGACAGGCTACACAAGGTGACCCCAGTCGGTGGACCTAGATGTAGTCTCCTCGGAGGTGAGTGACAGGCTACACAAGGTGACCCCAGTCGGTGGACCTAGATGTAGTCTCCTCGGAGGTGAGTGACAGGCTACACAAGGTGACCCCAGTCGGTGGACCTAGATGTAGTCACCTCGGAGGTGAGTGACAGGCTACACAAGGTGACCCCAGTCGGTGGACCTAGATGTAGTCACCTCGGAGGTGAGTGACAGGCTACACAAGGTGACCCCAGTCGGTGGACCTAGATGTAGTCTCCTCGGAGGTGAGTGCACAGGCTGAACAAGGTGACCCCAGTCGGTGGACCTAGATGTAGTCTCCTGGTCCAGGTGAGTGACAGGCTACACAAGGTGTTTCAAAAGTCGGTGGACCTAGATGTAGTCTCCTGACGGAGGTGAGTGACAGGCTACACAGGGTATCGGGAGGTGGACCAGTCGGTGGACAGGGGTAGATGTAGTCTCCTCGGAGGTGAGTGACAGGCTACACAAGGTGACCCCAGTCGGTGGACCTAGATGTAGTCACCTCAGAGGTGAGTGACAGGCTACACAAGGTGACCCCAGTCGGTGGACCTAGATGTAGTCACCTCGGAGGTGAGTGACAGGCTACACAGGGCGACCCCAGCCCGTGGACCTGTTTAGAGAGCACTAGTATGCAGGGACATTGTAGATAAACCTTAGCAGTGAGCAGCAGAGGATGAACAGGGTGGCTTTCTTAAAGGGATACTTGGGGATCTTTATTTTTCTCATCTCAGCTCAAAACCACTAAGTTAATCACATGACCAAGTTATGATTGAAGGATTTCAAAATTGACAGATGGCTATCTATCGTTAGTGCAATTTTGACTGGAAGTCTATGGTATCTGCTAGCATGCTACATACAAATGGTACAAAGTCATCAGACTGAGCATTAGATAAATATGGTAATTCATGAGAACACAAAATCACTCATTTTCCCTTTAACATTGGGTGTCAACAGGGAAGGTTTCAACAGTTAAAGGTGTGTCAGGTGCAGTAAGCTGTCGGGTACCTTAGCAGTGAGCAGCAGGCTACAGAAGCTTGAACAACGGCAGGCATCTTGATGACAATGGAGAGCAAGCAGTTTGTATGTTTCCATAGACAACCTGCTTCCTGCTTCATAGACAACCCTTCCTGCGTCATAGACAACCTTCTTCCTGCTTCATAGCTGTCCTGCTTCATAGACAACCTCCTTCCAGCTTCATAGACAAGCTTCCAGCGTGGTCATAGACAACCTGCTTCATAGACAACCGCCAGCTTCATAGACAACCTGCTTCATAGACAGTCTGCTTCCTGCTTCATAGACAACCTCTTCAGACAATCTGCTCCATAGACTACCTGCTTCCAGACAACCTGCTTATAACAAGCTTCCAGAGACAATGGCATAGACAACAGTGCAATGATTATAGACATGGTTGCTTCCTCCCAT
>NW_027002756.1:78142-125642 GCF_036934945.1 Oncorhynchus masou masou | reverse complement strand
TGTCCGTTGTCCTCCGCGTCGTATCCTCGGTGGAGCGCCTCCCCCTCCACCTCCATGTCAGGGGTAGTGTTGAGAACCCTGTCCCCGTCCCTCATGTCCCCCTGGGGGACAACGGGCTTCCTCTGCCGCCCGTTCTTATGTGTGACTGAGTCAGAGAGCTGCATTGTGGCGCTGCGGGCATCAAACCAGCTCTACCCTCTGGAAACCTGGAGAGGAAGGAAGCAGGCGTTCGTCAAAGTCTAGTAGGAAAATATCTGCTGTGTTCTACCCCTCACACACGTGTTTTCAAATGGGCTAATCTAGGCAGCGAGACCTTCCTTTAAGAATGTTCATTGTTGACACATTTCTGAGACATTCTCTTTTTGTCCTGGTTGAGGTCCTAACAACACCAGCTAGTGTCTATCATCAAAAGAGCTCAGCTTCTGTATAAACAAGGTTGCTAGCTAGAAATTTTAATCCAGACCAATGGGAGAGAGAATGTTACTAGCGAGAAGTCTTAATCCAGACCAATGGGAGAATGTTACTAGCGAGAAGTTTTAATCCAGACCAATGGGAGAGAGAATGTTACTAGCGAGAAGTTTTAATCCAGACCAATGGGAGAGAGAATGTTACTAGCTAGAAGTCTTAATCCAGACCAATGGGAGAGAGAATGTTACTAGCGAGAAGTTTTAATCCAGACCAATGGGAGAATGTTACTAGCGAGAAGTTTTAATCCAGACCAATGGGAGAGAGAATGTTACTAGCTAGAAGTCTTAATCCAGACCAATGGGAGAGAGAATGTTACTAGCGAGAAGTTTTAATCCAGACCAATGTGAGAGATAATGTTACTAGCGAGAAGTTTTAATCCAGACCAATGTGAGAGATAATGTTACTAGCGAGAAGTTTTAATCCAGACCAATGGGAGAATGTTACTAGCGAGAAGTTTTAATCCAGACCAATGGGAGAATGTTACTAGCGAGAAGTTTTAATCCAGACCAATGGGAGAATGTTACTAGCGAGAAGTTTTAATCCAGACCAATGGGAGAATGTTACTAGCGAGACGTTTTAATCCAGACCAATGGGAGAATGTTACTAGCTAGAAGTTTTAATCCAGACCAATGGGAGAATGTTACTAGCGAGACGTTTTAATCCAGACCAATGGGAGAATGTTACTAGCTAGAAATCTTAATCCAGACCAATGGGAGAGAGAATGTATACAATGTTGAATAATCATCGTGACAACGCATGTTCAGCTGTACTGTCAAACACCTCCTCAAACAGTTTCCCGTTGACTCAGCCCGGGCAGACACCAGCAAACTCATGACGTAGGCGGGAATCAAAACAACGCAGTAGTTTAGTATATTATTATTTTTGTTGTCTAAGGAAAATCGGATTATTCGTATTGCTAGAATACACGATAAAGCCTCACTGGCATGAGAGCAGAGCAAACAAATGAATGCGTTAGTTAGCTAACAGTAACGTTACCATCTGGATCAGAATAGCAAAGTCACAGGATAGGAAGTCACAAAACATCGGCGAACAAAAAAGACAATGTGAATTTAATAAATATTGGTTAAAATGGTAATTGGAGCTCAAATAATGTTGAATGAGATAAGATAAGCACGTTAGCGAGCTATAATAACGTGACATACGACGCCATATACCAATATCTAATAATGATTGTGTATCACCATTCAAGCAATGGATTGTAGTTCATTAAACAGCAAACATTGCCCTGCACTATGTATGAATTACATTTAATAAGGTAACAGAAATAGCTACCTATTTAGCCTTCACCCGCTAACATCGGCAGATTGTTTTGCTGAGAGCAGGGACGTGTATTTGTGTAACGTCGAAATGTGTCCGAGTGCTTCGGCTGACGTGTCAAACTTCAGTTTATTTCTGTTCCACTAGGATCAGCATACACATTATTATGTCGTTATTGTGGTTCCATATGCACTCATGCCACTCAGTACAGTTGCAAACGTTATAATAACAAAACATTAATTAATAAAAAATGATCTATGTTAATTGTAACAACTAATCTCTTTTAACTATTTGTTACACATTACATAGCTAATATGAAAAATAGAATGTGATTGATGGTTCGTCTGTGGCCTCAGACGAACCATCAAACAGGCAAAGCCTCAATACCGGACTAGGATTAAACTGATGGTTGTCGGATGTGGCAGGGCTTGCAAATTATTATGGACTACAAAGGGAAACCCAACCGCAAGCTGCCCAGTGAAGTGAGCCTACCAGAAGGGCTAAATGCCTTTTATACTCGCATCGAGGCAAACAACACAGAAGCATGCATGAGAGCACCAACTGTTGCGGACAACTGTGTGATCCTGCTCTCCGTAGCCGATGTGAGCAAGACCTTTAAACAGGTAAACATTCACAAGGCCGCGGGGCCAGACGGATTACCAAGATGTGTACTCAGAGCACGTGCAGACCAACTGGCAAGTGTCTCCACTGACATTTTCAACCTCTCCATAACGGAGTTTGTAATACCTACATGTTTCAAGCAGACCACCATAGTCTCTGTGCCTAAGGAAGTGAAGGTAACCTGCCTAAATGATTACCACCCCATAGCGCTCACGTTGGTAGCCATGAAGTGCTTTGAAAGGCTGGTCATGGCTCACATCAACACCATCCTCCCAGAAAACTTAGACCCACTCCAATTCGCATACCGCCCCAACAGATCCACAGATGACACAACCTCAATCACTCTCCACACTTGCCCTTTCCCACCTGGACAAAAGGAACACCTACGTGAGAATGCTGTTCATTGACTACAGCTAAGCATTCCACACCATAGTGCCCACAAAGCTCATCACTAAGTTAAGGACCCTGGAACTAAACACCTCCCTCTGCAACTGGATCCTGGACCTCCTGACTGGCCGCTCTCAGTTGGTAAGGGAAGGCAACAACACAAATTCGTGAAGAGGGCACAACAACGCCTTTAATCCCTCAGGAGACTGAAAAGATTTGGCATAGGTCCCCAGATTCTCAAAAAGTTATACCGCTGCGTCATCAAGAGCATCCTGGCCTGGTATGGCAACTGCTCGGTATCCAACCGTAAGGCACTACAGAGGGTAGTGTGTACAGCCTAGTACATCACTGTGGCTAAACTTCCTGCCATCCAGGACCTCTATACTAGGCAGTGTCAGAGGAAGGCCCAAAGGATTGTCAAAGATTCCAGTTACCCAAGTCACAATCTATTCTCCCTGACACCATTCAGCAAGTGAAACCAGAGCGCCAAGTCCAAAAGGCTTCTTAACAGCTTCTAACCCCAAGCTTCTAGTCGCCTGAACTTTTAATTAAATGTTCACCCGGACTATTTACACTGACCCCCCCCCCCCCCCCCCCACACACACACACACTTTGCTTTTACACTGCTGCTAATCACTGTTTATTATCGATGCATTGTCACTTTACCCCAATCTACATGTACCAGTTACCTAGAGCAACGAGTAGCTGTACCCCCGCACATTGACTCGGTACCGGTATCACCTGTATATAGCCTCATTATTGTTATGTTATTGTGCTACTGTTTATGTTATTTTTACTTTAGTTTATTTAATAAATGTTCTCTTAACTCTATTTCTTGAACTACATAGTTGCTTAACTTGTAAGTAAACATTTCCCAGTAGCGTCTATCAATCAATCAATCAAATGTATTTATAAAGCCCTTTTTACATCAGCCGATATCTCAAAGTGCTGTGCAGAAACCCAGCCTAAAACCCCAAACGGCAAGCAATGCAGGTGTAGACGCACGGTGGCTCGGAAAAAAACTCCCTAGAAAGGCCAGAACCTAGGAAGAAACCTAGAGAGGAACCAGGCTATGAGGGGTGGCCAGTCCTGGCTGTGCCGGGTGGAGATTATAACAGATAAGTACACCTGTTGTATTCGGCGCATGTGACAGATTTGATTTGATTTTGATTGAAGCAATAAGGTCAGAGGGGATTTGTGGTATATGGCCAATATACAACGGTTAAGGGCTGCTCTTAGGCACAACGCAACACAGAGTGTCTGGATACAGCCCTTAGCCCTGGTATATCTGCAATATACTACAAACCCCCAAGGCACCTTATTGCTACTATAAACTGGCTACCAATGTAATTAGAGCAGTAAAACAAAATGTTTGTCATACCCGTGATATACAGCCAATCAGCATTCAGGACTCGAACCACCGATTTTATATAATATATACCTGTATATTTTTGTTGTATTATTATTATTTATTTCACCTTTATTTTATTTAACCAGGTAGGCTAGTTGAGAACACCTTTATTTAACCAGGTAGGCCAGTTGAGAACACCTTTATTTAACCAGGTAGGCTAGTTGAGAACACCTTTATTTAACCAGGTAGGCTAGTTGAGAACACCTTTATTTAACCAGGTAGGCTAGTTGAGAACACCTTTATTTAACCAGGTAGGCCAGTTGAGAACACATTTATTTAACCAGGTAGGCCAGTTGAGAACACCTTTATTTAACCAGGTAGGCCAGTTGAGAACACCTTTATTTAACCAGGTAGGCTAGTTGAGAACACCTTTATTTAACCAGGTAGGCTAGTTGAGAACACCTTTATTTAACCAGGTAGGCCAGTTGAGAACACCTTTATTTAACCAGGTAGGCTAGTTGAGAACACCTTTATCTAACCAGGTAGGCTAGTTGAGAACACCTTTATTTAACCAGGTAGGCTAGTTGAGAACACCTTTATTTAACCAGGTAGGCTAGTTGAGAACACCTTTATTTAACCAGGTAGGCTAGTTGAGAACACCTTTATTTAACCAGGTAGGCTAGTTGAGAACAAGTTCTGATTTGCAACTGCGACCTGGCCAAGATAAAGCATAGCAATTCAACACATACAACAACACAGAGTTACACATGGAATAAACAAAACACAGTCAACAATAGAGTAGAACAAAAGAAAACAAAAAGTCTATATACAGTGTGTGCAAATGAGGTGAGATAAGGGAGGTAAGCCAATAAATAGGCCATGGTGGCAAAGTAATTACAACATAGCAATTAAACACTGGAATGGTAGATGTGCAGAAGATGAATGTGCAAGTAGAGATACTGGGGTGCAAGGAGCAAGATAAATAAATAAATACAGTATGGGGATGAGGTAGGTAGGTAAGTAGATAGATGGGCTGTTTACAGATGGGCTATGTACAGGTGCAGTGATCTGTGAGCTGCTCTGACAGCTGGTGCTTAAAGCAAGTGAGGGAGATATGAGTCTCCAGCTTCAGAAATTTCTGCAGTTCGTTCCAGTCATTGGCAACAGATATAGTACCAGTCAATAGTTTGGACACACCTACTCATTCAAGGGTTTTTCTTTATTTTTTACTATTTTCTACATTGTAGAATAATAGTGAAGACATCAACACTATGAATTCATGTAGCACATATGGAATCATGTAGTGACCAAAAAAGTGTTAAACCATTCAAAATATATTTTATATTTGAGATTATTCAAAGTATTCACCCTTTGCCTTGATGACAGCTTTGCACACTCTTGGCATTCTCTCAACCAGCTTCACATGGAATGCTTTTCCAACAGTCTTGAAGGAGTTCCCACATATGCTGAGGACTTGATGGCTGCTTTTCCTTCACTCTGCAGTCCAACTCATCCCAAACCATCACAATTGGGTTGAGGTTGGGTGATTGTGGAGGCCAGTTCATCTGATGCAGCACTCCATCACTCTCCTTCTTGGTCAAAAAGCTCGGACACAGCCTGGAGGTGTGTTTTGGGTCATTGTCCTGTTGATAAACAATTGATAGTCCCAGTAAGCGGAAACCAGATGAGATGGCGTATCGCTGCAGAATGCTGTGATAGCCATGCTGGTTAAGTGTGCCTTGAATTCTAAATAAATCACAGACAGTGTCAACAGCAAAGCACCCCCACACCATCACACCTTCTCCTACATGCTTCACGGTGGGAACTACACATGCTGAGATCCTCCGTTCACCTACTATACGTCTCACAAAGACACGGCGGTTGGAACCAAAAATCTCAGATTTGGACTCATCAGACCAAAGGACATATTTCCACCGGTCTAATGTCCATTGCTCATGATTCTTGGCCCAAGCAAGTCTCTTCTTATTATTGGTATCCATAAGTAGAGGTTTCTTAGCAGCAATTCTACCACGAAGGCCTGATTCATGCAGTCTCCTCTGAACAGTTGATGTTTCTGGAACTCTGTGAAGCATTTATTTGGGCTGCAATTTTTGAGGCTGGTAACTCTAATGAACTTGTCCTCTGCAGCAGAGGTAACTCTGGGTCTTCTTTTCATGTGGCGGATGTCACGAGAGCCAGTTTCATCATAGTGCTTGATGGTTTTTGCAACTGCACTTAAAGAAACGTTCAAAGTTCCTGAAGTAATGATGGACAGTCATTTCTCTTTGCTTATTTGAGCTGTTCTTGCCATAATATGGACTTGGTCTTTTACCAAATAGGGCTTTCTTCTGTCTTTCTTCGGTATACCAAACCCTACCTTGTCACTACACAACTGATTGGCTCAAACACATTAAGAAGGAAAGAAATTCCATACAGAAGGGAACATTTTGACATTTGCCATATGGTTGTTGAGAAACTCCATATTGCAAATGTACGATCCCTTACTAGACTAAGGCCATTTTTTCTGGGATTAAAGGTCAAAAACGAAAATAAAGCGCTAATTTGACGGCTTCACTTCAAAGTCCATAAACCTACGGTGTCAGGAAAAAAAAGAACCAGCCATCTATCTATCGTCATTGAAAGAGAAATCGTACATTGTACACTTGGTGATGTTCAAAAAAAGGTGGGGGTGTTTCAAAAAAAGCTACAGATCCAGTTGCAACGTGTTCAGACAAATCTTTTTTAAGTGGGTTTCGGAGCTCTGCGAGATTTCTGTGATTTTCTGTGATTTTCTGAAATAACACACACTCATTCAACTCCCTGTAAATAAGTCAGTTCTTAACATAAAGACTTAAAACTCAATATTATATAAGAGCCTACAACAAGAAGGATATGTGTTCACTTTCAGCTTCCTCTGTCAACCGGAAGTACCTTAAAATGGTGACATGGTGGCTTTTTTGAAGGGTTAAAAAGGTCAGATCTTTTCAAAACTTCATGTGTGATCAGGCAACCCCCATGAACAGTAAATCAGTCATTTCTCCCAACAGATGTAAAAAAAAAAAGCTCTCTCTCACACACACACACACACACACACACACACACACACACACACACACACACACACACACACACACACATGGAAAGAGCAGGTGTTCTTAATGTTTTGTACAGTCAGTGTGTCATGGAAAGAGCAGGTGTTCTTAATGTTTTGTACGGCCAGTGTGTCATGGAAAAAGCAGGTGTTCTTAATGTTTTGTACGGTCAGTGTATGTTCACTTCATGTATTGCATGTCTAAAATATTGACTGTTGGAATCAAATGAGTGAGAGGCTCATGATCTCCTCTCTCCCTCTCAGGAAGTCGTGGCTGGTGCCCACCCAATACCTGCTGGGTCTCTTCATGCTGTACCTGTCGGTTACCGTGGATACGCTGCTGAAAAGTGACGAGGGGCGGGGCCCCGACGTGGTGACCCTGACGGCGGTGTTCTTCATGCTGGCCTTTCTGGCAGCTACCCAGGTACACACACTCTCACTCTCTCACACACACACACACACACACACACACACACACACACACACACACACACACACACACACACACACACACACACACACACATACACACACACACACACACACACACACACACACACACACACACACACACACACAGCAAGGATGGAGTGACAAAGTGTGGTGCTTAAAGACACTCAGAGCCTGCAATGGCATTCCCATAATTCCTAGGCTGTGCCGAGTTCAACGAGATGCCCAGCTTGAACGTAGCTTGCTCGGTCTGAGCGCAGCAACCGTGAAAAAAAGAAGGCCCAAAATGAAGCCTGGCCTGAAATTTCAGGTGCTTTTGGGTGACAGTGGGGGAACCGTTAAGGTTAGAAGCACAATTTGACCGCAGGAACATTCCTGAGGTCCTCCCGATCCGTGCAAGCCTAACCTTGACCGTGTGGCATTAACCCTTAACAGTTAAAAGAGGGTGTTTACATCAAACAGTTTGCATTGACTTCTCTCCCCATAGGAATACATTGCCTGCTCCCCTAAATTCAACCTGAAGCCTATGTGGGTTATGAAATCCTTATGAACCTGTCTTCGATGACAATCCATCAGGCCACTACGAGGTCTACCTGTGTCGATTCAAAGCTTCCTGAAGCAACCGGAAGTGGTTAAAATCAAACTGAGTAATCGAGGGAGAAGGGCCTTGATCAGGGAGGTGACCAAGATCCCGATCGTCACTCTGACAGAGCTTCAGAGTTCCTCTGTGGAGATGGGACTGGGAGTACCTTCCAGAAGGACAAGCGTCTCTGCAGATCTCCACCAATCAGGTCTTTATTGTAGAGTTCCCAGGCGGAAGCCACTCCTCAGTAAAAGGCACATGACAGCCCGCTTGGAGTTTGCCAAAAGGCACCTAAAGGACTCAGACCATGAGAGACAAGATTCCCTGGTCTGATGAAACCAATATGGAACTCTTTGGCCTGAATGCCAAGGGTCACATCTGGAAGAAACCTGGCCCCATCCCTACGGTGAAGCATGGTGGTGGCAGCATCATGCTGTGGGGATGTTTTTCAGCAGCAGGGACTGGGAGACTAGTCAGGATCGAGGGAAAGATCTACAGAGCAAAGTACAGAGAGATACTTGATGAAAAGCTGCTCCAGAGAGCTCAGGACCTCAGACTGAAGTGGCTTCGGGTAAAGTCTTTGAATGTCCTTGAGTAGCCCAGCCTTGAACCTGATCGAACATCTCTGGAAAGACCTGAAAATAGCAGTGCAGCAAGCTCCCCATCCAACCTGACAGATTCCGAGGATCTGCAGAGAAGAATGGGAGAAACTCCCCAAATACAGGTGTGCCAGGCTTGTAGTGTCATACCCAAGAAGACTTGAGGCTGTAATCGCTGCAAAAGGTGCTTCAACAAAGTGCTGAGTAAAGGGTCTGGATACTTATGTAAATGTGATATTTCAGATTAATTTTAAAAAATTGCAATATAATTATCGACATTAGGCCTACAAGTGATTGACATAAGGTCAACTAGAGATCGACATTAGGCCTACTGGTGATAGACATTAGGCCTGCTAGGAATTGACATTAGGCCTGCTAGTGATAGACATTAGGCCTACTAGTGATCGACATTAGACCTACTATTGATCAACATTAGGCCTACTAGTGATAGACATTAGGCCTGCTAGGAATCGACATTAGGCCTACTAGTGATAGACATTAGACCTACTAGTGACCGACATTAGGCCTACTAGTGATCGACGTTAGGCCTGCTAGTGATTGCCATTAGTCATGCTAGTGATCAACATTAGACCTGCTAGTGATCGACATTAAGCCTAATGGTGATAGTTGTTAGTCCTACTAGTGATCGAAATTAGGTCTACTTGTGATTGACATTAGGCCTACTAGTTATGGACATTATGCCTACAATTGACCGACCCAAAGCCTACTAGTGATCGACATTAGGCCTACTAGGGATCAACAGTAGACCTACTAGTGACCGACATTAGTCCTACTAGGGATCGACATTAGTCCTACTAGGGATCAACATTAGGCCTACTAGTGATCGACATTAGTCCTACTAGGGATCGACATTAGTCCTACTAGGGATCGACATTAGGCCTACTAGTGATCGACATTAGTCCTACTAGGGATCAACATTTGTCCTGCTAGTGATTGACTTTAGGCCTACTAGTTATCGACATTAGGCCTACCAGTGATCGATATTAGGCCAACCTTTGTTCGACATTGTCCTACCGGTGATCGACATTAGTCCTAAAGGTGATAGACATTAGCCCTACTGGTGATAGACATTTGTCCTGCTAGTGATTGACTTTAGGCCTACTAGTTATCGACATTAGGCCTACCAGTGATCGATATTAGGCCAACCAGTGATCGACATTAGGCCAACCTTTGTTCGACATTGTCCTACCGGTGATCAACATTAGTCCTAAAGGTGATCGACATTAGACCTACCGGTAATTGAAATTAGGCCTACTAGTGATAGAAGATCCTACTGGTGATAGACATTAGTCCTGCTGGTGATTGACATTAGGCCTAATAGTGATAGTTGTTAGTCCTAGTAGTTATGGACATTAGGCCTATCAGTGATAAACATTAGTCCTAATAGTGATAGACATTAGTCCTGCTGGTGATTGACATTAGACCAACTAGTGATAGAAGATCCTACTGGTGGTAGACATTAGTCCTGCTAGTGATGGACATTAGGCCTAATAGTGATAGAAGATCCTACTGGTGGTAGACATTAGTCCTAGTAGTGATGGACATTAGGCCTACCAGTGATAGACATTAGTCCTAATAGTGATAGACATTAGGCCTGCTAGTGATGGACATTAGGCCTACCAGTGATAGACATTACGTCTACTGGTGATAGACATTAGTCCGAATAGTGATAGACATTAGGCCTACTAGTGATATACATTAGGTCTACTGGTGAAACAGTCCTACTGGTGATAGACATTAGTCCTAATGATGATTGACATTAGTCCTAATGATGATTGACATTAGTCCTAACTGTGATTTACATTAGGCCTACCAGTGATCGACATTAGTCCTACTGGTGATAGACATTAGTCCTAATGATGATTGACATTAGTCCTCACTGTGATTTACATTAGGCCTACCAGTGATCGACATCAGGCCTACTGGTGATTGACATTAGTCCTACTAGGGATCGACTTGAGGCCTACTAGTGATCGACATTAGGCCTTTTAATGATCGACATTAGACCTTCTAGTGATCGACATTAGGTCCACTTGTGATCGACATTAGGCCTTCTAATGATCGACATTAGACCTTCTAGTGATCGACATTAGGCCTTCTAGTGATCGACATTAGACCTTCTAGTGATCGACATTAGACCTACTAGTTATCAACATGAGGCCTACCAGTGATCGACATTAGGCCTAATGGATAGTTGTTAGTCCAACTTAATGATCGATATTAGGCCTGCTAGTGATGGACATTAGGCCTACCAGTGATAGACATTAGTCCTAATGGTTACTGACATTCGCCCTAATGGTGATTGACATTAGGTCTAATAGTGATAGCTGTTAGTCCTACTAGTGATCGACATTAGGCCTGCTAGTGATGGACATTACGCCTATTTATCGACATTAGGGCCACTTGTGATCGACATTAGGTACCTAGGATAGGATAAAGTAATCCTTCTCACCCCCCCCCCCTTAAATTATTTAGATGCACTATTGTAAAGTGGCTGTTCCACTGGATGTCATAAGGTGAACTCACCAATTTGCAAGTCGCTCTGGATAAGAGTGTCTGCCAAATGACTTAAATGTAATGTAAATGTAAATTAGGTCCACTTGTGATCGACATTCGGCCTTCTAGTGATCGACATTAGGCCTATTTATCAACAGTAGGTCCACTTGTGATTGACATTAGTCCTACTAGTGATCGACATTAGGTCTACTAGTTATCGACATTAGGCCTCCAAGTGATCAACATTAGGCCTGCTAGTGATAGACATTAGGCCTGCTAGTGATCTACATTAGTCCTAATAGTGATCGACATTAGGCCTGCTAGTGATCGACATTAGGTCTGCTAGTGATTGACAGTAAGACGACTTGTGATTGAAATTAGTCCTACTAGTTATAGACATTAGGTCTACTAGGGATCGACATTTGGCCTGCTAGTGATTGACATTAGGCCTCCTAGTGATAGATGTTATGCCTAATAGTGATCGACGTTAGATCTACCAGTGATCGACATTAGATCTACCAGTGATCGACATTAGGTCTACCAGTGATCGACCTTAGATCTACCAGTGATCGACGTTAGATCTACCAGTGATCGACGTTAGATCTACCAGTGATCGACATTAGATCTACCAGTGATCGACATTAGGTCTACCAGTGATCGACGTTAGATCTACCAGTGATCGACATTAGATCTACAAGTGATCGACATTAGGTCTGCTAGTGATTGACAGTAAGACGACTTGTGATTGACATTAGTCCTACTAGTTATAGACATTAGGTCTACTAGGGATCGACATTTGGCCTGCTAGTGATAGATGTTATGCCTAATAGTGATCGACGTTAGATCTACCAGTGATCGACATTAGATCTACCAGTGATCGACATTAGGTCTACCAGTGATCGACCTTAGATCTACCAGTGATCGACGTTAGATCTACCAGTGATCGACGTTAGATCTACCAGTGATCGACATTAGATCTACCAGTGATCGACATTAGGTCTACCAGTGATCGACGTTAGATCTACCAGTGATCGACGTTAGATCTACCAGTGATCGACATTAGATCTACAAGTGATCGACATTAGGTCTGCTAGTGATTGACAGTAAGTCCGACTTGTGATTGACATTAGTCCTACTAGTTATAGACATTAGGTCTACTAGGGATCGACATTTGGCCTGCTAGTGATAGATGTTATGCCTAATAGTGATCGACGTTAGATCTACCAGTGATCGACATTAGATCTACCAGTGATCGACATTAGGTCTACCAGTGATCGACCTTAGATCTACCAGTGATCGACGTTAGATCTACCAGTGATCGACGTTAGATCTACCAGTGATCGACATTAGATCTACCAGTGATCGACATTAGATCTACAAGTGATCGACATTAGGTCTACCAGTGATCGACATTAGGCCTAATGGTGATCGACATTAGATCTACCAGTGATCGACATTAGGTCTACCAGTGATCGACATTAGGCCTACCGGTGATAGACATTACGTCTACTGGTGATTGACAATAGTCCTACTAGGGGTCGACATTATCCCTAATAGTGATTGACATTAGGCCTAGCGGTGATTGACATTGGGCCTACTAGTGATTGACAATAGTCCTACTAGTGATCGACATTGGGCCTACTAGTGATAGAAGATCCTACTGGTGATAGACATTAGTCCTGCTGGTGATTGACATTAGGCCTAATAGTGATAGTTGTTAGTCCTAGTAGTGATGGACATTAGGCCTACCAGTGATAGACATTAGTCCTAATAGTGATAGGCATTAGTCCTACTAGTGATAGACATTAGTCCTACTAGTGATGGACATTAGGCCTGCTAGTGATAGACATTAGGCCTGCAAGTGATCGACATTAAGCCTGCTAGTGATGGACATTAGGCCTGCTAGTGATGGACATTAGGCCTGCTAGTGATAGATATTAGTGCTACTAGTGATCGACATTAGGCCTGCTAGTGATGGACATTAGGCCTGCTAGTGATAGACATTAGGCCTGCTAGTGATAGACATTAGGCCTGCTAGTGATCGACATTAGGTCAACTAGTGATGGACATTAGGCCTGCTAGTGATAGACATTAAGCCTGCTAGTTAGTAATGGACATTAGGCCTGCTAGTGATGGACATTAGACCTATTTATTGACATTAGGTCTACTAGTGATAGACATTAGGCCTCCTAGTGATCGACATTAGGCCTGCTAGTGATAGATATTAGGCCTCCTAGTGATAGACATTAGGTCTACTAGGGATCGACATTTGGCCTGCTAGTGATAGATGTTATGCCTAATAGTGATCGACGTTAGATCTACCAGTGATCGACATTAGATCTACCAGTGATCGACATTAGGTCTACCAGTGATCGACCTTAGATCTACCAGTGATCGACGTTAGATCTACCAGTGATCGACGTTAGATCTACCAGTGATCGACATTAGATCTACCAGTGATCGACATTAGATCTACAAGTGATCGACATTAGGTCTACCAGTGATCGACATTAGGCCTAATGGTGATCGACATTAGATCTACCAGTGATCGACATTAGGTCTACCAGTGATCGACATTAGGCCTACCGGTGATAGACATTACGTCTACTGGTGATTGACAATAGTCCTACTAGGGGTCGACATTATCCCTAATAGTGATTGACATTAGGCCTAGCGGTGATTGACATTGGGCCTACTAGTGATTGACAATAGTCCTACTAGTGATCGACATTGGGCCTACTAGTGATAGAAGATCCTACTGGTGATAGACATTAGTCCTGCTGGTGATTGACATTAGGCCTAATAGTGATAGTTGTTAGTCCTAGTAGTGATGGACATTAGGCCTACCAGTGATAGACATTAGTCCTAATAGTGATAGGCATTAGTCCTACTACTAGTGATAGACATTAGTCCTACTAGTGATGGACATTAGGCCTGCTAGTGATAGACATTAGGCCTGCAAGTGATCGACATTAAGCCTGCTAGTGATGGACATTAGGCCTGCTAGTGATGGACATTAGGCCTGCTAGTGATAGATATTAGTGCTACTAGTGATCGACATTAGGCCTGCTAGTGATGGACATTAGGCCTGCTAGTGATAGACATTAGGCCTGCTAGTGATAGACATTAGGCCTGCTAGTGATCGACATTAGGTCAACTAGTGATGGACATTAGGCCTGCTAGTGATAGACATTAAGCCTGCTAGTTAGTAATGGACATTAGGCCTGCTAGTGATGGACATTAGGCCTATTTATTGACATTAGGTCTACTAGTGATGGACATTAGTCCTACTAGTGATCGACATTAGGCCTGCTAGTGATGGACATTAGGCCTATTTATTGACATTATGTCTACTAGTGATAGACATTAATCCTACTAGTGATCGACATTAGGCCTGCTAGTGATGGACATTAGGCCTGCTAGTGATAGACATTAGGCCTGCTAGTGATCGACATTAGGCCTACTTGTGATCGACATTAGGCTTGCTAGTGATAGACATTAGGCCTATTTATTGACATTAGGTCTACTAGTGATGGACATTAGTCCTACTAGTGATCGACATTAGGCCTGCTAGTGATGGACATTAGGCCTATTTATTGACATTATGTCTACTAGTGATAGACATTAATCCTACTAGTGATCGACATTAGGCCTGCTAGTGATGGACATTAGGCCTGCTAGTGATGGACATTAGGCCTATTTATTGACATTAGGTCTACTAGTGATGGACATTAGTCCTACTAGTGATGGACATTAGTCCTACTAGTGATGGACGTTAGACCTGCTAGTGATGGACATTACGCCTATTTATCGACATTAGGGCCACTTGTGATCGACATTAGGTACCTAGGATAGGATAAAGTAATCCTTCTCACCCCCCCTTAAATGATTTAGATGCACTATTGTAAAGTGGCTGTTCCACTGGATGACATTCCTCCTAGTTTGACAAGGCTCACCAAGTTTGCATTAGTCGCTAGTGATGGATTAGGCCTACTAGTGATCATTAGGCCAATTGACTTAAATGTAATGTGAACATGTAAATTAGGTCAACTAGTGATGGACATTAGGCCTTAGTGATAGACATTAAGCCTGCTAGATAGTAATGGACATTAGGCCTGCTAGTGATCGACATTAGGCCTATTTATTGACATTAGGTCCACTAGTGATTGACATTAGTCCTACTAGTGATCGACATTAGGTCTACTAGTGATAGACATTAGGCCTCCTAGTGATCAACATTAGGCCTGCTAGTGATAGACATTAGGCCTGCTAGTGATAGACATTAGTCCTAATTGTGATCGACAGTAGGCCTGCTAGTGATGGACATTAGGCCTGCTAGTGATGGACATTAGGCCTGCTAGTGATAGATGTTATGCCTGCTAGTGATGGACGTTAGATCTACAAGTGATCGACATTAGGTCTGCTAGTGATTGACATTAAGCCTACTTGTGATTGACATTAGGTCTACTAGTGATAGACATTAATCTACTAGGGATCGACATTTGGCCTGCTAGTGATTGACATTAGGCCTCCTAGTGATAGATGTTATGCCTAATAGTGATGGACATTAGATCTGCAGTGATAGACATTAGATCTACCAGTGATCGACATTAGTCTACCAGTGATCGACATTAGATCTACCAGTGATAGACATTAGGCTGCTAGTGATAGACATTAGGCCTACCAGTGATGGACATTAGCCTACTAGTGATAGACATTAGGCCTACCTAGTGATGGACATTAGGCCTACTAGTGATCGACATTAGGCCTATTTATTGACATTAGGCCTGCTAGTGATGGACATTAGGTCTGCTAGTGATTGACATTAGGCCTACTAGTGATAGACATTAGGCCTACTAGTGATCGACATTAGGTCTACTAGTGATGGACATTAGGCCTGCTAGTGATAGACATTAGGCCTGCTAGTGTAATGGACATTAGGCCTGCTAGTGATGGACATTAGGCCTACTTGTGATTGACATTAGGTCTACTAGTGATAGACATTAGGTCTACTAGTGATCGACATTAGGCCTGCTAGTGATAGACATTAGGCCTCCTAGTGATAGATGTTATGCCTGCTAGTGATCGACATTAGATCTGCTAGTGATCGACATTAGGTCTACCAGTGATCAACATAGGCCTACTAGTGATGGACATTAGATCTACCAGTGATGGACATTAGATCTACCAGTGATCGACATTAGATCTACCAGTGATGGACATTAGGCCTGCTAGTGATGGACATTAGGCCTGCTAGTGATGACATTAGCCTATTTATTGACATTAGGTCTACTAGTGATAGACATTAATCCTACTAGTGATCGACATTAGGCCTGCTAGTGATGGACATTAGGCCTGCTAGTGATGGACATTAGGCCTACTAGTGATGGACATTAGGCCTGCGGTGATAGACATTAGGCCTACTAGTGATTGACAATAGTCCTACTAGTGATAGACATTAGGCCTACTAGTGATAGACATTAGGCTTGCTAGTGATAGACATTAGGCCTCCCGGTGATTGACATTAGGCCTGCTAGTGATAGACATTAGGCCTCCTAGTGATGGACATTAGGCCTACTAGTGATCGACATTAGGCCTATTTATTGACATTAGGCCTGCTAGTGATGGACATTAGGCCTACTAGTGATAGACATTAGTCCTGCTAGTGATAGACATTAGGCCTGCTAGTGATCGACATTAGGTCAACTAGTGATGGACATTAGGCCTGCTAGTGATAGACATTAAGCCTGCTAGATAGTGATGGACATTAGGCCTGCTAGTGATGGACATTAGGCCTATTTATTGACATTAGGTCTACTAGTGATAGACATTAGTCCTACTAGTGATAGACATTAGTCCTGCTAGTGATAGACATTAGGCCTCCTAGTGATGGACATTAGGCCTGCTAGTGATAGACATTAGGCCTGCTAGTGATAGACATTAGGCCTGCTAGTGATCAACATTAGGCCTGCTAGTGATGGACATTAGGCCTGCTAGTGATGGACATTAGGCCTGCTAGTGATAGACATTAGGCCTGCTAGTGATGGACATTAGGCCTGCTAGTGATGGACATTAGGCCTGCTAGTGATGACATTAGGCCTATTTATTGACATTAGGTCTACTAGTGATAGACATTAATCCTACTAGTGATCGACATTAGGCCTGCTAGTGATGGACATTAGGCCTGCTAGTGATGGACATTAAGCCTGCTAGTGATGGACATTAGCCCTGCTAGTGATAGACATTAGGCCTCCTAGTGATCGACATTAGTCCTGCTAGTGATAGACATTAGGCCTCCTAGTGATAGACATTAGGCCTGCTAGTGATAGACATTAGGCCTCCTAGTGATCGACATTAGGCCTGCTAGTGATAGACATTAGGCCTCCTAGTGATGGACATTAGGCCTACTAGTGATAGGCCTATTTATTGACATTAGGCCTGCTAGTGATCGACATTAGGCCTACTAGTGATTGACATTAGGCCTGCTAGTGATCGACATTAGGTCAACTAGTGATGGACATTAGGCCTGCTAGTGATAGACATTAAGCCTGCTAGTGATGGACATTAGGCCTGCTAGTGATGGACATTAGGCCTATTTATTGACATTAGGTGATAGACATTAGGCCTACTAGTGATCGACATTAGGCCTGCTAGTGATAGACATTAGGCCTCCTAGTGATAGACATTAGGCCTGCTAGTGATAGACATTAGGCCTGCTAGTGATAGACATTAGGCCTACTTGTGATCAACATTAGGCCTGCTAGTGATGGACATTAGGCCTGCTAGTGATGGACATTAGGCCTGCTAGTGATCGACAGTAGGCCTGCTAGTGATGGACATTAGGCCTGCTAGTGATGGACATTAGGCCTGCTAGTGATGACATTAGGCCTATTTATTGACATTAGGTCTACTAGTGATAGACATTAATCCTACTAGTGATCGACATTAGGCCTGCTAGTGATGGACATTAGGCCTGCTAGTGATGGACATTAGGCCTGCTAGTGATGGACATTAGGCCTACTAGTGATAGACATTAGGCCTCCTAGTGATCGACATTAGGCCTGCTAGTGATAGACATTAGGCCTCCTAGTGATAGACATTAGGCTTGCTAGTGATAGACATTAGGCCTCCTAGTGATGGACATTAGGCCTGCTAGTGATAGACATTAGGCCTCCTAGTGATGGACATTAGGCCTGCTAGTGATGGACATTAGGCCTATTTATTGACATTAGGCCTGCTAGTGATGGACATTAGGCCTGCTAGTGATAGACATTAGGCCTGCTAGTGATAGACATTAGGCCTGCTAGTGATCGACATTAGGCCTGCTAGTGATGGACATTAGGCCTGCTAGTGATAGACATTAAGCCTGCTAGATAGTAATGGACATTAGGCCTGCTAGTGATAGACATTAGGCCTATTTATTGACATTAGGTCTACTAGTGATGGACATTAGGCCTGCTAGTGATAGACATTAGGCCTAGTGATAGACATTAGGCCTGCTAGTGATAGACATTAGGCCTGCTAGTGATGGACATTAGGCCTACTTGTGATCAGACATTAGGCCTGCTAGTGATGGACATTAGGCCTGCTAGTGATGGACATTAGGCCTGCTAGTGATAGACATTAGGCCTGCTAGTGATGGACATTAGGCCTGCTAGTGATGGACATTAGGCCTGCTAGTGATGTACATTAGGCCTATTTATTGACATTAGGTCTACTAGTGATAGACATTAATCCTACTAGTGATCGACATTAGGCCTGCTAGTGATGGACATTAGGCCTGCTAGTGATGGACATTAGGCCTGCTAGTGATGGACATTAGGCCTGCTAGTGATAGACATTAGGCCTGCTAGTGATCGACATTAGGCCTATTTAGACATTATTGACATTAGGCTTGCTAGTGATAGACATTAGGCCTCCTAGTGTTCGACATTAGGCCTGCTAGTGATAGACATTAGGCCTCCTAGTGATGGACATTAGGCCTGCTAGTGATCGACATTAGGCCTATTTATTGACATTAGGCCTGCTAGTTATCGACATTAGGCCTACTGGTGATTGACATTAGGCCTACTGGTGATTGACATCAGACCTAATAGTGATAGTTGTTAGTCCTACCAGTGATCGACATTAGGCCTGCTAGTGATGGATATAGGCCTACTATTTATCGACATTAGAGTAAAATAGTTCCTCTATGGGGTTGAGGAATGGAGTGTAAGGTGTGAGGAAAATAGTTCCTCTATGGGGTTGAGGAATGGAGTGTAAGATGTGAGGAAAATAGATCCTCTATGGGGTTGAGGAATGGAGAGTAAGGTGGGAGGAAAATAGTTCCTCTATGGGGTTGAGGAATGGAGTGTAAGGTGTGAGGAAAATAGATCCTCTATGGGGTTGAGGAATGGAGTGTAAGGTGTGAGGAAAATAGATCCTCTATGGGGTTGAGGAATGGAGAGTGAGGTGGGAGGAAAATAGTTCCTCTATGGGGTTGAGGAATGGAGTGTAAGTTGGGAGGAAAAGTGACACCATCCTATGATGGGCTGCAAACCACTCTGTGACAGCATGGGAGTGGTGAAATGTCACATTGTCCCATACAATTACAAATCAGCTGTGGTTGGTCTGAATGTTTTGATAATATTTCATTTTTTAGATTTGGAATATATTTCAATACCTTGTTACTGTAGAAATGTAGCAAATTACTGTCATATTCAATTTTGTGTTAGGTTTTGAATTTACAGTTTTTGTAATTTTTAAACGTATGTAAACATGTGCAAATTGGCCTGTAGGTACAAAGAGTTTTGGTGGTGGTTGTGTCTGAGTGAGAAAATAATGAATTACATTTGAAAGTTGTAATCAATTAATGCATTTTGTGCCAAAATGATGAAAAATGATTCACATTTTATTCCACATAGACTCCTGTTGTGCTCACTGTGTGAAGAGTTTTGAAAAAGTGACCTAAATATTGAGAAATGGGTCCAAGCGATTGTTAAAAACAAAACTTGTAATACCAATTTTCTTTCTCACGGTAACAGAGCCTTTCAAATTTGAACGTCTTGCTCCCTCTAGTGGTAATTTGGTGTAACTACAGTTCCCCACGATAAACTTGACATCTGCTGAAGTTGTATTAGCTTGCCCACAGATACTGTATGTCCCCCCTCTCATACTGTGATAATTAACCAAGTGAAATATTATCCAGAGCAGAACTTTTGGCCCTTTTCCCAGGATGCATCACTTTCCCATAGACAGGGCAGGGTTGGTAGAGGAATAGAATGAGACAGTGTCTGTGTTTATTTTGTGACTGTTCTTACGTCAGAAGATTTATAAAAATAAACGACTATTAAGTTAATCTGAGAGACTCTGATGTTATGTTTTATATTGATCCAAATGATATGGACCCTGATTTAACTTTCATTGTTAATTTGTTTATTTTGTCATGGAAGATTCTTTATCCATAAAATGAAGTGAGCGGAGAACAAACCTCTATTCACATTATTTAAGATAATGTCAAAATAATATTTAAATTCTATCAGTAAATGTAAAAGCAATATGTACCATAAAAATTTTGACAAATTGAAAATGTATCTCGATATGTAATACAACTGTTTGTTACGTTTATGTACCCTTGTTTGTATGTATTTGTTGTATTCATAATAAAAATGGAAAAAAAATAAAAAAAATAACAGTGTGTGTGTGTGTGTTGAAAAACCTTTCCTTGAACCTTCTCTCACAATATGGAGCCTATATTCTGTGGTACATTCATCCATTATTCCTCAGAACAAACCTCTGCCCTCCACTGGTTGCTGCAACCAGTTTTATTGCATACGAAGCCCAGTTTAATTCATGCAGGACATTTTATACATTTGATATCATTTGTTAGTTTGTGAATGGATCTTTCACTTATTTTTTTTTTTAAAGAGTGACAGTGTCAAGGAGAGGTGTTCAGTTGGGCGGAAAACCCTCGTTTTCTTAAACAGACTTTAGAGGGGTAACTGATACTCTTTTGGCCCACATCACCCTGCTCCTACAGACTCACCCAAACTAAACAAGAGGTATATTGTGAGCAGCCCCCTCTCATAGTAACATAAGTAAATGCCATGTAATGCATCTGTGGTGTCAACTAGGGTGAGTCTCCATTCTGTGTCTAAGGTAACGAATGACTCTCTGCCACGGCTATGAGGGGCCATGTGAAACTGGTTAATGCCATGTGACCAGACCAGGCCAACTTGTTGAACCATGTGATACTGTGTCAGCTAACACCACACAAGAAGTCACTGTTTGAAATGGGAAGGGGGGTATTGCTCGACCTAGAGCTTTATTTTACAGTCCACTATATGGGTATGTACATGACATTACATATTATAACTACATAATCATTAGTTTTTTAAATGATCTTCTCCAGCAGATGACAATCTCATATGAGTGATTTTTTTTTATTTTAATTTTACCTTTATTTAACCAGGCAAGTCAGTTAAGAACAAATTCTTATTTTCAATGACGGCCTGGGAACAGTGGGTTAACTGCCTGTTCAGGGGCAGAACGACAGATTTGTACCTTGTCAGCTCGGGGGTTTGAACTCGCAACCTTCCGGTTACTAGTCCAACGCTCTAACCACTAGGCTAGCCTGCCGAAGATGAGATGTCCTCATCTTGCCCTGATCTATATCAAATGATATATCCGGCAGCTTTCCTTATTATTTTACAAACACGATTTACTTTTAAAATAGAGATAAGAATCCCAGCTGAACAAACCGGTTCCGCGTGAAACTGAATGTGTGAAACAGGATGCTGCAGCACAATAGTTGGATTATTTATTATTTTATTTAACCATTATCTAACTAGGCAAGTCAGTTAAGAACACATTCTTATTTACAATAACGGCCTACCAGAAGGCAAAAGGGTTCTTGCGGGGACGTGGCCTGGGATTAAAATTCAAATTCAAATATAGGACAAAACACACATCACGACAAGAGAGACACCACAAGACTACATAGAGAGAGACCTAAGACGACGACATAGCATGGCAGCAACACATGAAAACACAGCATGGTAGCAACACAACATGACAACAACATGGTAGCAACACAACACGGTAGCAGCACAAAACACAAACGTTATTGGGCACAGACAACAGTACAAAGGGCAAGAAGGTAGAGACAACAATACATCACGCGAAGCAGCCACAAGTAAGAGTGTCAATGATTGAGTCTTTGAATGAAGAGATGGAGGCATCGTCTTTTTGCTGTGAGATTCCTGTCCACAGCCCACCCAGCTGTCCACTGCCCTCCTCAACTTAACTGAAGGTCCACAAAACAGAGCCTGAACATAGGTTTACATGCAGTGTACCATGTTTACATGCAGTTTACATGTAGTGTACCATGTTTCATGCAGTGTACCATGTTTGCATGCAGTGTACCATGTTTACATGCAGTGTACCATGTTTACACATTACCATGTTTAAAATGCAGTTTACATGCAGTGTACCATGTTTGCATGCAGTGTACCATGTTTACATGCAGTGTAGTTTACATGCAGTTTATATGCAGTGTACCATGTTTACATGCAGTGTACCATGTTTACATGTAGTGTACCATTGTACATGCAGTTTACATGTAGTTACATGCAGTTTACATGCAGTGTACCATGTTTACATGCAGTGTACCATGTTTACATGCAGTTTACACCATGTTTACATGCAGTGTACCATGTTTACATGCAGTGTACCATGTTTACATGCAGTTTACATGCAGTGTACCATGTTTACATGCAGTGTACCCATGTTTACATGCAGTGTACCATGTTTACATGTAGTGTACCATGTTTACATGCAGTGTTACCATGTTTACATGCAGTGTGACCATGTTTACATGTAGTGTACCATGTTTACATGCAGTGTACCATGTTTGACATGCAGTTTACATGTAGTGTACCATGTTTACATGCAGTGTACCCATGTACCATGTTTACATGTAGTGTACCATGTTTACATGTAGTGTGCACCATGTTTACATGCAGTGGACCATGTTTACATGCAGTGTACCATGTTTACATGCATGTTTACATGCAGTGTACCATGTTTACATGCAGTGTACCATGTTTACATGTAGTGTACCATGTTTACATGTAGTGTACCATGTTTACATGCAGTTACCATGTTTAAAATGCAGTGTACCATGTTTACATGCAGTGTACCATGTTTGCATGCAGTGTACCATGTTTACATGCAGTGTACCATGTTTACATGCAGTGTACCATGTTTACATGCAGTTTACATGTAGTGTACCATGTTTACATGCAGTGTACCATGTTTACATGCAGTTTATATGCAGTGTACCATGTTTACATGCAGTTTACCATGTTTACATGTTTACATGCAGTGTACCATGTTTACATGAGGTTTACATGCAGTGTACCCATGTTTATATGCAGTGTACCATGTTTACATGTTTAGTGTACCATGTTTACATGCAGTTTACATGTAGTGTACCATGTTTACATGCAGTGTACCATGTTTACATGTAGCAGTGTACCATGTTTACATGTACCATGTTTACATGCAGTGTACCATGTTTACATGCAGTGTACCATGTTTACATGCAGTGTACCATGTTTACATGCAGTTTACATGTAGTGTACCATGTTTACATGCAGTGTACCATGTTTACATGTAGTGTACCATGTTTACATGTAGTGTACCATGTTTACATGCAGTGTACCATGTGTTTACATGCATGTGGACCATGTTTACATGTAGTGTACCATGTTTACATGCAGTGTACCATGTTTGTTTACATGCAGTGGACCATGTTTACCATGCAGTGTACCATGTTTACATGCAGTTTACATGTAGTGTACCATGTTACCATGTTTACATGCAGTGTACCATGTTTACATGTAGTGTACCATGTTTACATGAGGTTTACATGTTTACATGCAGTGTACCATGTTTACATGCAGTGTACCATGTTTACATGTAGTGTACCATGTGTACATGCATGTTTACATGTAGTGTACCATGTTTACATGCAGTGTACAATGTTTACATGCAGTGTACAGTGTACCATGTTTACATGCAGTGTACCATGTGTAGTGTACCATGTTTACATGCAGTTTGCATGCACATGTAGTGTACCATGTTTACATGCAGTTTACATGTAGTGTACCATGTTTACATGCAGTTTACATGCAGTGTACCATGTTTACAGTGCAGTGTGCCATGTTTACCATGTTACATGTACCATGTTTACATGCAGTGTACCATGTTTGCATGCAGTTTACATGTAGTGTACCATGTTTACATGCAGTTTACATGCAGTGTACCATGTTTACATGCAGTGTACCATGTTTACATGCAGTGTACCATGTTTACATGTATGTACCAGTTTACATGCAGTGTACCATGTTTACATGCAGTGTACCATGTTTACATGTTTATATAGTGTACCATGTTTACATGTAGTTTACATGTTTACATGTGTACCATGTTTATATGCAGTGTACCATGTTTACATGTAGTGTACCATGTGTACATGCAGTTTACATGTAGTGTTTACCATGTTTACATGCAGTGTACCATGTTTACATGCAGTGTACCATGTTTACATGCAGTTACATGCAGTGTGCCATGTTTACATGTAGTGTACCATGTTTACATGCAGTGTACCATGTTTGCATGCAGTTTACATGCAGTGCAGTGTGCCATGTTTACATGTATTGTACCATGTTTACAAGTACCAGTGTACCATGTTTACATGTCAGTGTACCATGTTTACATGCAGTTTACCATGTTTACATGCAGTTTACATGCAGTGTACCATGTTTACATGTAGTGTACCATGTTTACATGCAGTTTACATGCAGTGTACCATGTTTACATGCAGTGTACCATGTTTACATGCAGTGTACCATGTTTACATGTAGTGTACCATGTTTACATGTAGTGTACCATGTTTACATGCAGTTTATGTTTATGCAGTGTACCATGTTTACATGCAGTGTACCATGTTTACATGTAGTGTACCATGTTTACATGCAGTTTACATGCAGTGTACCATGTTTACATGCAGTGTGCCATGTTTACATGTAATGTACCATGTTTACATGCAGTGTACCATGTTTGCATGCAGTTTACCATGCATGTACCATGTTTACATGCAGTTTACATGTAGTGTACCATGTTTACATGTACCATGTTTATGCAGTGTACCATGTTTACATGCAGTGTACCATGTTTACATGCAGTGTACCACCATGCAGTTTACATGCAGTGTACCATGTTTACATGTATTGTACCATGTTTACATGCAGTGTACCATGTTTACATGCAGTGTACCATGTTTAAATCAGTTTACCATGTCAGTGTACCATGTTTACATGAGGTTTACCATGTTTACATAGTGTACCATGTTTACATGCAGTGTACCATGTTTACATACCATGTTTAGTGTACCATGTTTACATGTACATGCAGTTTACATGTACAGTGTACCATGTTTACATGCAGTGTACCATGTTTACATGCAGTGTACCATGTTTATGCATGCAGTGTGTACCATGTTTACATGTAGTGTACCATGTTTACATGCAGTGTACCATGTTTAAAATGCAGTTTACATGCAGTGTGCCATGTTTACATGTATTGTACCATGTTTACATGCAGTGTACCATGTTTACATGCAGTGTACCATGTTTACATGCAGTTTACCATGTTTACATGCAGTTTACATGCAGTGTACCATGTTTACATGTAGTGTACCATGTTTACATGCATGTTTACATGCAGTGTACCATGTTTACATGCAGTGTACCATGTTTACATGTTTACATGCAGTGTACCATGTTTACATGCAGTGTACCATGTTTACATGTAGTGTACCATGTTTACATGCGGTTTATGTAGTGAACCATGTGTACCATGTTTACATGCAGTGTACCATGTTTACATGCAGTTTACCATGTTTACATGCAGTTTACATGCAGTGTACCATGTTTACATGTAGTGTACCAACATGCAGTGTACCACATGCAGTTTACATGTAGTGTACCATGTTTACACATGCAGTTTGCATACCATGTTTACATGCAGTGTACCATGTTTACATGCAGTGTACCATATTTAAAATGTTTACATGCAGTGTACCATGTTTACATGTTTACATTCAGTTTACATGTAGTGTACCATGTTTACATGCAGTGTACCATGTTTACATGCAGTGTACCATGTTTAAATCAGTTGACATGCAGTACCATGTGCCATGTAGTGTACCATGTTTACATGTGTACCATGTCTACATGCAGTGTACCATGTTTTGCATGCAGTTGACATGCAGTGTACCATGTTTAAATGCAGTTTACATGCAGCGTACCATGTTTACATGCAGTGTTTACATGCACCATGTTTACATGCAGTGTGCCATGCAGTTTACATGCAGTGTACCATGTTTGCATGCATGTTTACCATGTTTACATGCAGTGTACCATGTTTAAAATGCAGTTTACATGCAGTGTACCATGTTTACATGCAGTCTACATGCATGTATTGTACCATGTTTACATGCAGTGTACCATGTTTACATGCAGTGTACCATGTTTACATGCAGTGTACCATGTTTAAATTTACATGCAGTGTACCATGTTTAAAATGCAGTTTACATGCAGTGTACCATGTTTGCATGCAGTGTACAGTTTACATGCAGTACCATGTTTACATGTTTACATGCAGTGTACCATGTTTTGGATGCAGTGTACCATGTTTACATGCAGTGTACCATGGTTACATGCAGTGTACCATGTTTACATGCAGTGTACCATGTTTACATGCAGTGTACCATGTTTGGAGATGCAGTTTACATGCAGTACCATGTTTGCATGCATGTGTAACATGTTTACATGCAGTGAGTGTGCAAACACTCTGTTTTGTCGAGTTGAAGTTGAATCCATGATCACGACTTACTGGTGTCTGGATTTCCCTTCATAGCTCCTGTTACACTTCACCCACAGAGGGATCCAAAAGTATCCCTCCAACTAACTGATAGGAGAGAATGAGAGGGGGACAATTAGCACACAGTGCTCACCTGAAACCAAAGAGGCCTCTCGGAGGCTGGATCTGATTCTTCCCGGCTACTACTTTAACCCACTGACAAAAGGAGAGTAGTCGCCTAGGCTGCAAAATCCACCCCGAGAACTAAAACACACTAAGAGAATGGATACATCTCTTTATTTCTTTGTCATTTATTTCCCTAAGTGGCTGTTCCTCTAAATGGTTTTAAACCACATTAAACCACAGATGCTATGGCTGATATATGAAGGTGCTGAGGTGTTGGGGCCCCAGAGAAACACAGAGGTGCTATTTCTGGCAGGTCAACATCATGGTAAGGGGCGTTATGGGACGCCCTGATTATGATTTAGGCCTCGTATCCTAGGATAACATAAATCCTTCAATTACATTGCGGACTAAACTCAACTCCATGGTGAAGGAGTTCATCATTCAGTTATTTCACCATGGAGTTGAGTTTAGTCTGCTATGTAATTACATAGCCGAACTAAATTATTCACGTGATATAGACAATTAGACATAGGACAAATTCTTTCGCTTGTAAACTGCTGAAGCTTTTCCATAATAAACTTTTTCATTGAATTATCCAGGAGTAATTCGTCCGTAGAAGCCCAAATTCCCACGCAGACAGCCATTAGTACTCACTACTCTCCGAGAAGGGAGGGAACAGTCACATGCATTGAGTGAAGTAGTTGAACAGCCACCCTAGTGAGTATTGTAGTAGGGAAGTACTCGTTAGCGCACATTGTCGTCAGCGGTCGGCGCACCAACTCCGCGAGCATCCACTAGTCTCTGTTGCGTACGAGATCTGGAAGACCGAGGAGGAGAGTTCATTCCGCTACAGTCATCCATGGCTCTGTGCAACGGAGAAACCAAGGTCAGTCAAACAACGGCCTGTGTGCCGCCATGGGAGCAACATAGCCCGTTTCTTGTTCAATGTTTTGGCTGCGGTACATGGGCGCTGGGAGAGTCCCCGGTTAGCTACGGCCTGTGTCGTGTTTTCAGCAAACTTACGGCGTGCGTGCTCCCCAGCCTGGGATGCCTGTCGCCTCGTCTTTTAAACGTATGTTTTTGGAATTTAAAAATAAAATAAACATCCAGCATACAGTGAATGTAACTTTTATGCCACTGTTGCATCTTTCATTGTGTATATATTACTAGCTCGTCAGCTAGCAGAAGCCGCGTGGAATGTAGCCTAGCTGCTGCCGCACAGCTGGATATGTAGCTATCTGCAACGTTAGGTATAGTCCGATATATAGTTAACCCACACTAGCAGAATAACTAGCAGTGCAGTTCCAGATGGTCGTGGACTTAACATCATGTTTAACCCTTATAGCAATAGTTAGAGATTTCGTGTTACGAACCATGTACATTTGTTGGGTAATTTTAACATAAATAATCGGGTTGACAGCTAACGCTAGATGGCTAACTATGACTTGTTAGTTAGCTAGCGCCCGGTCTCCGGTCTGTCCACCCACCACAGTTGTGCCAACTGCAACATAGGCCAACCATCGTATTATTTTCATATCCACAAGTACTCCATTTTACTTTCCCAGGAAAACAGGCCCGGTATGACAACTCGGCATCGAAGCGGTTTTATATGAAATGTTTTGGTGTTTTTATGGTGTCACTTGCGGTGTTTGATACACGAGCCTGTTGTTTTTCATTGACGGAAGCACGTAGTGTCAGAAACCACGTGGGGACCCGCTGCTCTCTTATTTCACAATTTACTTGAGTGGTGCGTTTAATGTTTTGCCCATATCTAATGCCCAAATGTAATGCATGAGAAATGTACAGTTTTGATAGCATCATTATGGTTTATAAGCTTAATATTCCTAAGACAATCTCCCTTGGTAACATTGACTGATCACATCAATTTATCAATGGCTGCCTTCATCAATCATGCATAAGGGGCAGGCATATATATATATATATATATATATATATATATATATATATAACTGCAGAACAATTTGTGTAGATCTATCTATTCTAAAGTAACGTCCATTGGCTTGTGAATCCTGGCTAGAAATATCTACTAGAAATCTAATAGGGTGGATTAAAGCATCCAAGTTTGGCATCTGTGACTTCACTGTATGGTCTAGCTGGCCCTACTGGACCTAGTCAGTCCTCTAGCTGGCCCCTACTGGACCTGGTCAGACCTCTAGCTGGCCCCTACTGGACCTGCTCAGTCCTTTAGCTGTCGCCTACTGGACCTGGTCAGTCCTCTAGCTGGCCCCTACTGGACCTGGTCAGTCCTCTAGCTGGCCCCTACCGGACTTGGTCAGTCCTCAAGCTGGCCCCTACCGGACCTGGTCAGTCCTCTAGCTGGCCCCAACCGGACCTGGTCAGTCCTCTAGCTGGCCACTACTGGACCTGCTCAGTCCTCTAGCTGGCCCCTACTGGACCTGGTCAGTCCTCTAGCTGGCCCCTACTGGACCTGGTCAGTCCTCTAGCTGGCCCCTACTGGACCTGGTACGTCCTCTAGCTGGCCACTACGGGACTTGGTACGTCCTCTAGCTGGCCCCTACTGGACCTGGTCAGTCCTCTAGCTGGCCTCTAGCTGGCCCCTGGTTAGGCCTAGCTGGCCCCTGGCCCCTGGTTGGTTAGGCCTCTAGCTGGCCCCTGGTTAGGCCTCTAGCTGGCCCCTGGCCCCTGGTTAGGCCTCTAGCTGGCCCCTGGTTAGGCCTCTAGCTGGCCCCTGGTAAGGCCTCTAGCTGGCCCCTGGTTAGGCCTCTAGCTGGCCCCTGGTTAGGCCTCTAGTGTCTGTGTGACTCATGTGATTCTCATGAGGGACTGAATAAGTGTGTAACGTCTCGTCACGTGTGCCCTCTTCTCAGTACTGAGACTCGCATGTCTCAAATTGCGTTATGGCCTTAACGAATCTCGTTCCTGTGAGGTTGGTGAAGTGGCGGCCATTCACCATCGTAAATGTTTTGCCTGTCTTTGAACGAGTGCAAGGTTTTGCAACGCTTTTTTGAACACCCCTTGATTCAACCACTGTTGGGGAATTTAGGCTGTTGTATCTTCATTCAAAACATCCCATGCTACCCTTGATGAGTCTATATGGTTGAAGGCTATTCCACACGTAGGCCTGTGTTGTTATCCTGATTGAGTGTTCCTACGTGGTCAGGACAGTGTATTTATTTATTTTTCTCCCCCAGCTGGACATCAGCAGCGTTGAGCCTCAGAATGGTTCATGTGAGGGGGCGGTGGTCATCCTGGATGCCGGGGCTCAGTACGGCAAGGTGATTGACAGGCGGATCAGAGAGCTGTTTGTCCGCTCAGAGATCCTCCCACTAGAGACGCCAGCCTTCGCCATCAGAGAACAAGGCTTCAGGTGAGACTGACTGACAGCACACTTGCACCCGGGTGGCATTTACAAGTCAACAAACCTGGACCAAACGAATAAGAAAAATGCATATGGTGTGGAAGAGAGAGAACCTGTCAGAACAATAACACCTAGTGTGATCATTTTTAACATCTCTTTCTGCCCATCGACTTTGAAGTCTGTGGAGGAACAGTGGTCAGGACAGCCTGACAGGGAGCCTGCAGTTCTATACAAAAGTAAAACAGTTCTATATAAAAGGAACACAGTGGTCAGGACAGCCTGACAGGGAGCCTGCAGTTCTATACAAAAGTAAAACTGTTCTATATAAAAGGAACACAGTGGTCAGGACAGCCTGACAGGGAGCCTGCAGTTCTATACAAAAGTAAAACAGTTCTATATAAAAGGAACACAGTGGTCAGGACAGCCTGACAGGGAGCCTGCAGTTCTATACAAAAGTAAAACAGTTCTATATAAAAGGAACACAGTGGTCAGGACAGCCTGACAGGGAGCCTGCAGTTCTATACAAAAGTAAAACAGTTCTATATAAAAGGAACACAGTGGTCAGGACAGCCTGACAGGGAGTGTGTATGTTATTTGTCCTGAAAATGACTACTCTTGAGTATGGTTACATTTTAAACCCCATTTAGCAGAGGCTTTTCTTCAAAGTGACGTAGTCATGAGTTCATACAGGTGGTCCCGGGAATCGAACACACAACCCTGCCGTTGCAAGCACAATGCTCTACCAACTGAGCCATATATAATATATATTTGCCTTTGAATATTTCTCCTCCCTCGTTCTTCACTCTTTACTCCTCCCCCTTTTCTCCGTCTCCAGGGCGATCATCATCTCTGGTGGTCCTAACTCTGTGTACGCTGAGGATGCCCCCTGGTTTGACCCGGCCATATTCACCATTGGAAAGCCTGTCCTGGGTATCTGCTATGGAATGCAGGTAGGAGGGCCCTGAGAAATACACACACGGTGCCTTTGGAAAGTATTGGGACCCATTGACTTTTTCCACATTGTTAGGTTACAGGCTTATTCTAAATACCCCCCCCCCCCGCCCCTCAAGCTACGCAAAATACCTCCAATTACAGCAAAAACGTTATTTTTTATTTTTTAGAAATGTTTGCTAATTTATTTCAAATAATTTATTTCAAATGAGTGTAAAAAATGGGGTATTGGGTGTAGATCTGTCATAATGAGATATTGAGTGTAGATTGATCTTTGTCATAATGGGGTATTGGGGGGATCTGTATTGGGGTATTGGGTGTAGATTGATCTGTCATAATGGGGTATTGGGTGTAGATTGATGATTACTTTATTTTATTCAATCCAATAAGGAAACAAAATGTAGAAAAAGTAATGGGGTCTATATACTTTCCCGAAGGCACATGAAACCTCAGCTCAAAACCCCTTAGCATAAAACTCCGGGTTCATGATTTCACCACCTACAATAACGGTGTGTCTAGACAGATCAATTGATTTAAAAAAAAAAAAATCAAAATCCACTAAGAATCACTTTCTTATGATCACATACAAATTGAAATGACATCTTTCAATCAATCAATCAATAAAATAAAAAAAATGCAGATTTTTAAGAGTCTAATGATCAATTGTCCTCTCCACAGATGATGAATAAGGTTTTTGGAGGGACAGTACACAGGAAGAGTGTGAGAGAGGATGGAGTGTTCAACATCGGACTGGACAACACCTGCTCTCTCTTCAGGTGGGTTCAGACGAATAATCTAAAGAAGATTGTTTAGAGGAGGCAGCTCGAAAAGAGTTTCAGCAGAACCAAGTCGAGAGGTGACAGGGTAGGCTATTTCAAGAACAAGTGGGGTTTTTTCCTCCATTGGTTTGTCCCAGAGCCATGTGTTTGACGCCAACTGGACCAAAAATTCCAACAGTCACATCGTTTCCTGGCCGTCACACACAAACACTCCAAAATAAGAAAACCACAGTCCTCCTCTCTCAGACATTACACACAGTTGGACACAAAGCACATTGAGTTCCAAAGGGCTTCTGAACAGCTTCTACCCCCAAGCTATAAGACTCCTGAACAGCTAATCAAAGGGCCACCTGAACCTTTAGCAGTGACCCCTGTTCAAATCCAATTTTATTTGTCACATACACATGGTTAGCAGATGTTAATGCGAGTGTAGCGAAATGCTTGTGCTTCCAGTTCCGACAATGCAGTAATAACCAACAAGTAATCTAACTAACAATTCCAAAACTAATTTCTTATACACAGTGTAAGGGGATAAAGAATATGTACATAAAGATATGAATGAGTGATGGTGCAGAGCAGCATAGGCAAGATACAGTAGATGGCATCGAGTACCGTATATACATATGAGATGAGTATGTAAACAAAGTGGCATAGTTAAAGTGGCTAGTGATACATGTATTACATAAGGATGCAGTAGATGATAGAGTACAGTATATACGTATACATATGAGATGAATAATGTAGGGTATGTAGACATTATATTAGGTAGCATTGTTTAAAGTGGCTAGTGATATATTTTACATCCTTTCCTATCAATTCCCATTATTGAAGTGGCTGGAGTTGAGTCAGTGTGTTGGCAGCAGCCACTCAATGTTAGTGGTTGCTGTTTAACAGTCTGATGGCCTTGAGATAGAAGCTGTTTTTCAGTCTCTCGGTCCCAGCTTTGATGCACCTGTACTGACCTCGCCTTCTGGATGATAGCGGAGTGAACAGGCAGTGGCTCGGGTGGGTGTTGTCCTTAATGATCTTTATGGCCTTCCTGTAACATCGGGTGGTGTAGGTGTCCTGGAGGGCAGGTAGTTTGCCCCCGGTGATACGTTGTGCAGACCTCACTACCCTCTGGAGAGCCTTACGGTTGTGGGCGGAGCAGTTGCCGTACCAGGCGGTGATACAGCCCGCCAGGATGCTCTCGATTGTGCATCTGTAGAAGTTTGTGAGTGTTTTTGGTGACAAGCAGAATTTCTTCAGCCTCCTGAGTTTGAAGAGGAGCTGCTGCGCCTTCTTCACGATGCTGTCTGTGTGAGTGGACCAATTTAGTTTGTCTGTGATGTGTATGCCGAGGAACTTAACTTGCTACTCTCTCCACTACTGTTCCATCGATGTGGATAGGGGGGTGTTCCCTCTGCTGTTTCCTGAAGTCCACAATCATCTCCTTAGTTTTGTTGACGTTGAGTGTGAGGTTATTGTCCTGACACCACACTCCGAGGGCCCTCACCTCCTCCCTGTAGGCCGTCTCGTCGTTATTGGTAATCAAGCCTACCACTGTTGTGTCGTCTGCAAACTTGATGATTGAGTTGGAGGCGTGCGTTGCCGCGCAGTCGTGGGTGAACAGGGAGTACAGGAGAGGGCCCAGAACGCATCCTTGTGGGGCCCCAGTGTTGAGGATCAGCGGGGTGATGTTGTTGCCTACCCTCACCACCTGGGGGCGGCCCGTCAGGAAGTCCAGTACCCAGTTGCACAGGGCGGGGTCGAGACCCAGGGTCTCGAGCTTGATGACGAGCTTGGAGGGTACTATGGTGTTAAATGCCGAGCTGTAGTCGATGAACAGCATTCTCACATAGGTATTCCTCTTGTCCAGATGGGTTAGGGCAGTGTGTGGTTGAGATTGCGTCTTCTGTGGACCTATTTGGGCGGTAAGCAAATTGGAGTGGGTCTAGGGTGTCAGGTGGGGTGGAGGTGATATGGTCCTTGACTAGTCTCTCAAAGCACTTCATGATGACGGAAGTGAGTGCTACGGGGCGGTAGACGTTTAGCTCAGTTACCTTAGCTTTCTTGGGAACAGGAACAATGGTGGCCCTCTTGAAGCATGTGGGAACAGCAGACTGGTATAGGGATTGATTGAATATGTCCGTAAACACACCAGCCAGCTGGTCTGCACATGCTCTGAGGGCGCGGCTGGGGATGCCGTCTGGGCCTGCAGCCTTGCGAGGGTTAACACGTTTAAATGTTTTACTCACCTCGGCTGCAGTGAAGGAGAGACCGCAGGCTACTCTCTCTGTTTATTATCTATACATAGTCACTTTACCTCTACCTACATGTACATGTTTGTTTGACTATCATTGACTCTGTACCGTAACACCCTGTATATAGCCTCCACATTGACTCTGTACCAGTACCCCTGTATATAGCCTCCACATTGACTCTGTACCAGTAACCCCTGTATATAGCCTCCACATTGACTCTGTACCGTAACACCCTGTATATAGCCTCCACATTGACTCTATACCGTAACACCCTGTATATAGCCTCCACATTGACTCTGTACCGTAACACCCTGTATATAGCCTCCACATTGACTCTGTACCGTAACACCCTGTATATAGCCTCCACATTGACTCTGTACCGTAACACCCTGTATATAGCCTCCACATTGACTCTGTACCGGTACCCCTGTATATAGCCTCCACATTGACTCTGTACCGTAACACCCTGTATATAGCCTCCACATTGACTCTGTACCGTAACAACCTGTAAATAGCCTCTACTGTTATTTTATTGTTGCTTTTTAATTTTAATTTTTTACTTCAGTTTATTTTATACAGTTTACTTTCTTAACCAACAATGCATTTAAGAGCTTTTAAGTAAGCATTTCACTGTAAGGTCTACTACACCTGTTGTATTCAGCATTTCGCTGTGAGGTCTACTACACCTGTTGTATTCAGCATTTCGCTGTGAGGTCTACTACACCTGTTGTATTCAGCATTTCGCTGTGAGGTCTAACTACACCTGTTGTATTAGGCATTTCACTGTGAGGTCTAACTACACCTGTTGTATTCAGCATTTCGCTGTGAGGTCTACTACACCTGTTGTATTCAGCATTTCGCTGTGAGGTCTACTACACCTGTTGTATTCAGCATTTCGCTGTGAGGTCTAACTACACCTGTTGTATTAGGCATTTCCAAATATGGGTGGAATTGTTTCCCTGTGTGAGTGTACTTCCTGTCTGACCTTTGACTCTGTCTGTGACCTGTTTGTTGTCAGGGGCCTGCAGAAAGAGGAGCCGGTGCTGTTGACTCATGGGGACAGTGTGGACAAGGTGGCCGATGGCTTCAAGGTGGTGGCCCAGTCAGGGAGCATCATTGCAGGTATGCATTCTGGCAAAGGATCCTGGGCCTGGAGGAAAATGTATATTTAGACTAATTTAGTCTACCACCACACGTCCCTAATTTAGTCTACCACCACACGTCCCTAATTTAGTCTACCACCACACGTCCCTAATTTAGTCTACCACCACACGTCCCTAATTTAGTCTACCACCACACGTCCCTAATTTAGTCTACCACCACACGTCCCTAATTTAGTCTACCACCACACGTCCCTAATTTCAGTCAATTCCGCAATGTGATCATGAAGATCTTTGGCCCTCAATGCTCTTCTTTCCTCTCCACCTCTTCTTCCCCCTTGTCTTTGACCGTTCCGAACCCTTCCACTGCCCCCCCCCCGCTCCATTTGTTCTCTGACAGGTATTGCTTAACGAGCAGAAGAAACTTACGGGACCCAGTTTCACCCGGAAGTGGACCTGACAGAGCGGGGCACAGAGATATTACGTAACTTCCTGTTTGAAAGGCTGCACTTCCAACTTCACCGTCCAGAACCAGCAGTCCTGCATCACAGAGATCCAGGAGAAAGTTGGCAAGTCCAAAGTACTGGTGAGGAATCTACAGTACGGTTAGATGCAGTATGTGGGTACAGTATATAGTATAGAACACAAATCAAATCAAATTTTATTTGTCACATACACACGGTTAGCAGATGTTAATGGTCACATACACACGGTTAGCAGATGTTAATGGTCACATACACACGGTTAGCAGATGTTAATGGTCACATACACAGTTAGCAGATGTTAATGGTCACATACACATGGTTAGCAGATGTTATTGGTCACATACACGGTTAGCAGATGTTAATGGTCACATACACACGGTTAGCAGATGTTAATGGTCACATACACACGGTTAGCAGATGTTAATGGTCACATACACACGGTTAGCAGATGTTAATGGTCACATACACACGGTTAGCAGATGTTAATGGTCACATACACACGGTTAGCAGATGTTAATGGTCACATACACATGGTTAGCAGATGTTAATGGTCACATACACATGGTTAGCAGATGTTAATGGTCACATACACACGGTTAGCAGATGTTAATGGTCACATACACACGGTTAGCAGATGTTAATGGTCACTTACACGGTTAGCAGATGTTAATGGTCACTTACACACGGTTAGCAGATGTTAATGGTCACATACACACGGTTAGCAGATGTTAATGGTCACATACACACGGTTAGCAGATGTTAATGGTCACATACACACGGTTAGCAGATGTTAGTGGTCACATACACACGGTTAGCAGATGTTAATGGTCACTTACACACGGTTAGCAGATGTTAATGGTCACATACGGTTAGCAGATGTTAATGGTCACATACACGGTTAGCAGATGTTAATGGTCACATACACCACACGTTAGCAGATGTTAGTGGTCACATACACCACGGTTAGCAGATGTTAGTGGTCACATACACACACGTCCGGTTAGCAGATGTTAGTGGTCACATACACGGTTAGCAGATGTTAATGGTCACATACACGGTTAGCAGATGTTAATGGTCACATACACACGGTCCCTAGATGTTAATGGTCACATACACACGGTTAGCAGATGTTAATGGTCACATACACACGGTTAGCAGATGTTAATGGTCACATACACGGTTAGCAGATGTTAATGGTCACATACACACGGTTAGCAGATGTTAATGGTCACATACACACGGTTAGCAGATGTTAATGGTCACATACACACGGTTAGCAGATGTTAATGGTCACATACACACGGTTAGCAGATGTTAATGGTCACATACACACGGTTAGCAGATGTTAATGGTCACATACACACGGTTAGCAGATGTTAATGGTCACATACACACGGTTAGCAGATGTTAATGGTCACATACACACGGTTAGCAGATGTTAATGGTCACATACACACGGTTAGCAGATGTTAATGGTCACATACACAGGTTAGCAGATGATGTTAATGGTCACATACACACGGTTAGCAGATGTTAATGGTCACATACACACGGTTAGCAGATGTTAATGGTCACCAGTTAGCAGATGTTAATGGTCACATACACACGGTTAGCAGATGTTAATGGTCACAGACACGGTTAGCAGATGTTAATGGTCACATGAACACGGTTAGCAGATGTTAATGGTCACATACACACGGTTAGCAGATGTTAATGGTCACATACACACGGTTAGCAGATGTTAATGGTCACATCACGGTTAGCAGATGTTAATGGTCACATACAAGTTAGCAGATGTTAATGGTCACATACACACGGTTAGCAGATGTTAGTGGTCACATACACGGTTAGCAGATGTTAATGGTCACATACACACGGTTAGCAGATGTTAATGGTCACATACACGGTTAGCAGATGTTAATGGTCACATCAAATTTAGCAGATGTTAATGGTCACATACACTTGGTTAGCAGATGTTAATGGTCACATACACTTGGTTAGCAGATGTTAGTGGTCACATACACATGGTTAGCAGATGTTAATGGTCACATACACATGGTTAGCAGATGTTAATGGTCACATACACATGGTTAGCAGATGTTAGTGGTCACATACACATGGTTAGCAGATATTAGTGGTCACATACACGCATGGTTAGCAGATGTTAGTGGTCACATATACACGGTTAGCAGATGTTAATGGTCACATACACATGGTTAGCAGATGTTAATGCGAGTGTAGCGAAATGCTTGTGCTTCTAGTTCCGACAATGCAGTAATAACCAACAAGTAATCTAGCTAACAATTCCAAAACTACTGCCTTATACACACAAGTGTAAAGGGATAAAGAATATGTACATAAAGATATATGAATGAGTGATGGTACAGAGCGGCATAGGCAAGATGCAGTAGATGGTATTGAGTACAGTATATACATATGAGATGAGTATGTAAACAAAGTGGCATAGTTAGTGGCTAGTGATACATAGAGACCCTGGGAGTGGAAGGGCGTAGTACATTCATCTGAGCTATTAAACACTAAATTAGACAGTGATATTGAACTGTGTTCTCTACTGGAACGATGTGATCGACTCTCTGCTCCCAGAAAGTGTGGGAAGATGATAATGGAAGGGGGAGAGAAACAGACTGTGTTGAAGTCATTCCAGTTCTGTTGATTGACATGTCTGGTCCAAATGTTGTCCCCAGGTTCTGCTGAGTGGAGGGGTGGACTCCACCGTGTGCACGGCCCTGCTGAACAAAGCTCTGAACAAGGAGCAGGTGATCGCGGTGCACATCGACAATGGCTTCATGAGGAAACGAGAGAGCCAGAGCGTTGAGGAGGCCCTCACCAAACTGGGCATCAACTCAAAGGTGAGAGGTCAATCCAAACTGGGCATCAACCTCAAAGGTGAGAGGTCAATCCAAACTGGGCATCAACCTCAAAGGTGAGAGGTCAATCCAAACTGGGCATCAACCTCAAAGGTGAGAGGTCAATCCAAACTGGGCATTAACCTCAAAGGTGAGAGGTCAAGTTAGGCGTCAACCTCAAAGGTGAGAGGTCAAGCCAAGCTGGTGTCCTACACATGTCCAGAATGGACTCAAATGTAGCATTGTGGAATGTAGTGTGTGTATGTATGTATATACATATATTTTATGAGTGTGATTTTTTTATATATATCTCATGAAAGAATATAGAGATTTCAAATGTTATATTAGTGGCTATGTGTTGTAACGATGTGCAAGTAGTTGAAGCAAAGGTAAAATACATTTTCAGAGTAAATATAAGTTGGATTTACAATGCTCGTGTTCCACTGGTTGCCCTTTTGTCAAGGCAACGGGCCACACATCTTACTGCTGTGACTGCACACTGCTGTATTTCACCTAACAGATATGGGAGTTTAACAATGTTTGATTTGGTTTCAAATTCTTCGTGTGTCTGTGTGATCTCCTCTCTAGTGGTGAACGCAGCACACACTTTCTATAACGGTACGACAACCCTGCCCATCTCCGACGAAGACCGGACGCCACGGAAACGCATCAGCAAGACCCTCAACATGACCACCAACCCTGAGGAGAAGAGGAAGATCATCGGAGACACCTTCGTCAAGGTACTGCCTGTCTTATCTGTTGAAGATGACGAAGGTCAGAGGATTCTAATATGCAGCAACAATGGATCAGCTATGGTAGTTATAGCAACGGTGCTGCTAATTAGAAACTGCCGCTGGTCCCATGAATCTGTTTATTTTCAAATACCTTCCACATGAATCATAACGTCCTAACCTTTATCTTCAACCTAGTCTGTTATCTGTATATGTCTGTCTGTTTGTCCCTCTTTAAAAAAAAAATCAAGACTATTGAATGTACTTCCTTTGTGTGTGATTGGCGTCTGTAGGTGGCCAATGAGGTGATAGGGGAGATGAACCTGAAGCCGGAGGAGGTGTTCCTAGCCCAGGGCACCCTGAGGCCAGACCTCATAGAGAGTGCTTCTCACCTCGCCAGCGGCAAGGCAGAGGTCATCAAAACACACCACAACGACACAGAACTCATCCGCAAGCTCAGAGACGAGGTACGCACACACACACACACTGAAACAAACTTCCAACACAATTTTGTTGGAGCACCTCAGGCTCTTCTGTTTGGCCCAGAGGTGTCCCAAGTCGTGTCCCAAGTCGTGTCCCAAGTCGTGTCCCAAGTCGAACTGGTTGAGTCAAGTTCCAAGTCTATAAGCAAGTCGAGTCTCAAGTAAAAAAGAAACCCATCGAAACAGGCAATTTACTTTTTCCAACCTCAAATCTTTGTATATTTATTAAGGTTACCAGACAGCCATTTTCATTATTTTGTCTACAACACATGATTATGTAATAATACATTTTAACAACACATTTCAAATGCTTCACAAACGATGTTGACATACCAAAAGAGCAGTATGTCTATGCTAGTAATTGTTTCTTGATGCCTCATTGCTGGTGAGTTTGCAAAGTAAATAGTTCATATTCGTCATTACTAATTGTTATTGTTTTGGAGCTGCGTGTTTTATTTATTATGGCAATCCTCTCCCTAAAAAATGTGACTTTCGTGCTTTACCCAATCCTATATCTGTACACTTGCTCAGTGGTGTTCAGACTTTAGTCCCACAACCCTTAAAAAGGAGTGGTTCAAAGCTTGTGCCCCCCCCCCCACCCCCCCCACCCAATCAATGCGCAAATGTAGCCTGTCATTATAGCCATAAACAGTGATGCAAGATCCAGAAATAAACCATGTTTTGAGCTGAAAGTCACTCATCTTAGCAGTCAATATCACCTAGGGATGTCATGTCACATTGTGCCTCCTCCGTCGTCCAGAGTAACCAGGATCATACGGCCTTGTACGCAGCTGAGGTCACTCATCTTAGCAGTCAATATCACCTAGGGATGTCATGTCACATTGTGCCTCCTCCGTCGTCCAGAGTAACCAGGATCACACGGCCTTGTACGCTGCTGAGGTCACCGGATCAGAGGAAAAGCATGATCTGTCTGTAGGCTTTTTCTACCTCACAAATATGGTCATTAATTGGCCAGAATGTTACATCTGTCACAGCTATCTTTAGACCTACAGCCAGTAGCGCCTATTGAGGTCTAGAACTATAACCCACCCTAACTGAAACATGAAAATGATCAATGATCACCTGCTAGCCTGTTGTTGTTGTGGCAAAGATATGTCTGTAGCAGATTGCTAAACATTACTTTATAGGGATTATATATATGCATATGCTATTTTGTTTTTGCCAGATAAAACCGGAGAAAATCTATTAAATAACCTGCCTTTGTGAGACAAATGCTGATGATTGGTCAAGATGTGCCACTTTCTGGTTCTGAAGCACAGACGAGAAGTTTTTGAAACATTTGGTGCTGATGTTAGTCACCAGATCTAATAAGCAAAGGTATAAATATAAATGTTATAAATAATTAGCCTATTAATAATATTCCGTTTCACCCCCACCCCCAGACCTCACTGTGCTAGCTCACCTGACCTGTGTTGATTGACAGTTAGCTTGGTCGAGTGTGCGTTTCACGAGGCAATCAGTTTTTTATTTTTTCTCTTGCGAGTGCGATTCTGTGTCTGGCAGCGCGGAGAGAAATCCACGGATGCTCGGTGACACGAAACGAGTGACATTACATTCCAAAACCTGGCCAGATAATTAAAGTAATGAGTCGAGTCGGATGTTATTTTATTTCTTATCTTAAGTCTAGTCTCAAGTCATGAATGTTGTGACTCGAGTCCCCACCTCGGGTCTGAGCTGTCTCCTCTCTCACTCCCTCCAGGGAAAAGTGATTGAGCCGCTGAAGGACTTCCATAAGGATGAGGTTCGGGCCCTGGGCAGAGAACTGGGACTGCCAGAGGACATCGTCTGTCGACACCCTTTCCCTGGTCAGTACCCCACCGTACACACAGGACAGAACCTTATATATAGTTAGAACCAACACAGGACAGAACCTTATATAGTCATGGAACATTAAGAACCAACACAGGACAGGATGTTATATATAGTCATGGAACATTTAGAACCAACATGGAGAATAGCAGAAGTATGGCTGTGATGTTAACCTCATCCTCTCCCGTAGGTCCTGGCCTGGCCATCAGAGTGATCTGTGCAGACGAGCCCTACATCTGTAAGGACTTTGCTGAGACCAACAACATCCTCAAGATCATCACAGACTTCTCCGCCATGGTCAAAAAGGTCAGAGAGCAGAGCTCCACTAGTCTATGACAGGAACATGATGGTAATAACAGAGTTGGTCTCAATTCCATTTCAATTTGAACCAACTTAATTGGACGTATCAATGTCGTTCTGTACCATCCACTCCCCATTCATATATTTTATGTACATATTCTTTATCCCTTTACACTTGTGTGTGTATAAGGCAGTAGTTTTGGAATTGTTGGGTTAGATTACTTGGTTATTGGTTGGTTATTGTTGGAACTAGAAGCACAAGCATGATTTAACAGAGTTGGTACATTCGCATTAACATCTGCTAACCGTCGCGTGTATGTGACCATTAACATCTGCTAACCATGTGTATGTGACCATTAACATCTGCTAACCATGTGTATGTGACCATTAACATCTGCATTAACCGCTAACCATGTGTATGTGACCATTAACATCTGCTAACCGCGTGTATGTGACCATTAACATCTGTTAACCGCGTGTATGTGACCATTAACATCTGCTAACCGCGTGTATGTGACCATTAACATCTGCTAACCATGTGTATGTGACCATTAACATCTGCTAACCGTGTGTATGTGACCATTAACATCTGCTAACCTTGTGTATGTGACAAATTCATTTGATTTGAATTCTGGAATGAGATTGTAGATGGAATTGACCCCAACTGACCTTTATGCAACAACATGCTGATAACTTTTTAAATTTTTTAATTTAAATTTTACCTTTATTTTACTAGGCAAGTCAGTTAAGAACAAATTCTTATTTTCAATGACGGCCTGGGAACAGTGGGCTAACTGCCTGTTCAGGGGCAGAACGACAGATTTGTACCTTGTCAGCTCGGGGGTTTGAACTCGCAACCTTCCGGTTACTAGTCCAACGCTCTAACCACTAGGCTACCCTGCCGCCCCAACTTACTGTAGTAATGTCAGACTAGCTAATAATACTAATAACCATAACTTACTCTATGCCCCTCCAGCCCCACACGTTGCTGCAGAGAGGAAGTCATGTATATCAGACGAGGAGGAGGAGAAACTCCTGCAGATCACCAGTCTTCATTCACTCAATGCCTTCCTGCTGCCGATCAAGACCGTGGGAGTCCAGGTAACACGCTGTACACAGTGTTCGTTCGCACACTCGCACTGCTCGGCCACGAGGCTGCTCCGTCTGTCTGTCTGAATGTGACCTCTGACCTCTGTAAATGTACGGTGGTCCCCGGAAAATTGATCCCACTATCCTGGCGTTGCAAGAGCCATGTGCTTATCAATTGAGTGACAGAGGACCACTGATTTATAGTTATCTACTGGTCACCTGACTGAGGCCCCTCTTTATGGTCTGACTGCTCGTCTATAGTAGAGCAGGGATAGGTGGTTTTATCTGATTCTTAGTGCTGAGTGATTTGAGGTTGGTTCAGATTTGTAAAAAAACAACAACACCATTTTTAATTTCTGTTTAGATTTTTTTTAACAATAGGTTAAAGGCATTGTGGGTGGAATGCTAAGAACACCTAATAAAACAATTGATGGTAGTGCCCATTACTGCCACTAACCATCATTTATTCACAATAATTTAATTAAAAACTTCTTGTGACTCAAACCTGGGTCCGGGAGCGTAATCATCGTCTCACACTAATTAGCATAACGCAACGGACATAAATCTTCCTAAAAAATCTTCCTATTCATGAAAATCACAAGTGAAATATATTGGAACACAGCTTAGCCTTTTGTTAATCAACCTGTCATCTCAGATTTTCAAAATATGCTTTACTACAGCCAACGCTAGACAAGCATTTGTAAGTTTATCATAGACGAGCATAGCATTATGCCTTGCTAGCAGCAGGCAACCTTGTCACGAAAAGCAATCAAATTAAATAATTTACCTTTGATGAACTTCGGATGTTTTCACTCACGAGACTCCCAGGTAGATAGCCAAAGTTCATTTTTTCCCAAAAGATTATTTTGTAGGCGAAATAGCTCTGTTTGTTCTTCACGTTTGGCTGAGAAATCGACCGGAAATTGCAGTCACGACAACTCCGAAAAATATTCCAAATTAGCTCCATAATATCGACAGAAACATGGCAAACGTTGTTTATAATCAATCCTCAAGGTGTTTTTCTAATATCTATTCGATAATATATCCGTCGGGACAATTCGTTTTTCAGTAGGACCAATTGGAGTAATGGCTACCTCTGTATTTTACGCGAGAGTCACCTTGGGAGCATCAGGTGACCACTTACGCAATGTAGCCGACTACGGCTATTATTCAACATAAATGCGTAAAACCACGTCACAATGCTGTAGACACCTTGGGAATACGTAGAAAGCGTAAGCTCGTTGATAGGACATTCACAGCTCAATAGGGACTCATTGGAACACAGAGCTTTCAAAATATGGGGCACTTCCGGATTGATTTTTCTCAGGCTTTCGCCTGCAACATCAGTTCTGTTACACTCACAGACAATATCGTTACAGTTTTGGAAACATTAGAGTGTTTTCTATCCAAAGCTGTCAATTATATGCATATTCTAGCATCTTATCCTGACAAAATATCCCTTTTAAAACGAGAACGCTTTTTTTTCCAAAAATGAAAATACTGCCCCCTAGTACCAACAGGTTAAATCAAATATATTTGGTTCTGTATATTACATATTTTGTTAATAGCATGATGATGAATTTATTATTTCATAAAAAAAACTAGTGAGCCTTTTGTAGCTTATCACTATAAAGTCGTCTTGAGTGGCGCAGCGGTCTAAGGCACTGCATCTCAGTGCAAGAAGCATCACTACAGTCCCTGGTTTGAATCCAGGCTGTATCACATCTGGCCGTGATTGGGAGTCCCACAATTGACCCAGCGTCATCCAGAGTAGGCTGTCATTGTAAATAAGAATTTGTTTTAATTGTCTTGCCTAGTTAAATAAAAAATAAAAAATCACTTTACTTTAATTTCAGTTGTGTATGTAATTGTTGCTTTGTCTTCTCGCCCCAACCTGTCCAAGGACCCTCTGAACACATCAACAACTGCCGCCCACGCATTTGTTACCTAACCTGGGCTTGCAGAGCAGGCGAAACAAGGTCTCAGAGCGAGTGAATCACCACATCTGAGCGCATTTCGGGTTAACAACTGATTTCCTTCTATCAACTGTAACTCAGTAAAGTTTTTTATATTTTTTTTGTTCAGTATAAATATATTTAAGTTACAAGCTTTTGTTTTTCCATTTACGTTTTGAGGTTGGACTTTAGCACTTAAAGCTTGTTAGCATTTTTAAATGGAAGCAAATGGAACAAAACGGGGATAAACATACTTGAATTTGTCCAATGGAAACTCTCGTTTGCATCTGTTGGACTAATGATTACACCCTAGTAGATCAGCGAGATGCAGGCCAGGTGGGATTTAATGACACCGTCTGTCACCTTGATTACTCACATATTTCTCTCTACCTGTGCACGTTGTAATCTGTCATTCATAGGCTAGGTTGCAGCAACCTCCATGATGGGTATAGGGAACATTTGAGTATCATGTAGTAGCCTAAACGTATCGATGTTACGTTGAACTGGGTGAAGGGATTATGAATGACAGTCATCCAATATGCTGTAATGCCACCAGTGTCCGGAACAAAGAGCTGCGGAAGTTTGTCGTCACACAAGTGGTCAACAGCACCCTCTTTGACCCAATGTCCTTTATGTGTCTGTCTGCTCAATTACTTCACCTAGGCTCTGTGGTCAACAGCCCCCGTTATGTGGCTCAACAGCACCCGTTATGTGGGCTATCCATGTTGCTGTTTGCTATATGTTGCTGTTTTCCGTTACCCAGGCTCTGTGGTCAACAGCCCCGTTTATGTGGGCTATATGTTGCTGTTTGCCCTGTTCCGTTACCCAGGCTCTGTGCTCAACAGCACCCGTTATGTGGGCTATATGTTGCTGTTTGCCCTGTTCCGTTACCCAGGCTCTGTGGTCAACAGCACCCTGTTATATCGGCTATATGTTGCTGTTTGCCCTGTTCCGTTACCCAGGCTCTGTGCTCAACAGCAGCCGTCATGACACATGTCTCTGTTCTTCCATCTGTTTTTCTTTCGTGAATTCAGACGAGCTGTTTGTATTAAAGTAGAAATCCCTAGTGCCCACATCGTAGATCAGTACAAACCTCAGTCTCATTCTTCTTTGTGTGCTCCTCTCTGACAGTGTGGTGTAGCTAGGCCTAATGTTAGCCTGTGGTTTGGGTTCTGACGCCAGGACGGTTATTCCTTCGCTGAGCAGCCATGTCAAGACTAGTTTTGACACTCCCTGCTATTCCTTCACTCCTTCACACAAGGACACTGCTACTGTCAGGGCTGAGTATGTGAAACTCCCCTACTCACTGCTACTGTCAGGGCTGAGTATGTGACACTCCCCTACTCACTGCTACTGTCAGGGCTGAGTATGTGAAACTCCCCTACTCACTGATACTGTGTCAGAGAACATTTCTAAAATCCTGTTTAGGGTTGAGGCAGGTTAATCCGATCGGGGCGGCAGGGTAGCCTAGTGGTTAGAGCGTTGGACTAGTAACCGGAAGGTTGCGAGTTCAAACCCCCGAGCTGACAAGGTACACGTCTGTCGTTCTGCCCCTGAACAGGCAGTTAACCCGTCATTGAAAATAAGTTCTTAACTGACTTGCCCAGAAAAGGTTAAATAAATAAAACAATCTCTCTTTCTATTCACCTCTGTTTGGAGGCTGGAGATATGTTTCGAGTTGATGAACGAGCTCGGTAGCCGAGTAAAGGAGATCTTTGAAATGATCCTATGATAATCAGATGAGCACAAGTAAAGGTAAAATAAAAATAAATCCTAGATCTGTGGTTAGAGGAAATGTCTGTTTGGCCTCCCAGCAGTGTCAAATGGAACTCTGGACATTTCACTTAATTTCCTTCAGCCCCAGGTTGTGGGATCCACACGGGGTTGTCGTGGCTACACAATGTTGTTTGTTTGACAAGTGCATGAAATAATGGAATGATGACACAGCTGGCGCCGCCCATTCAGTAGCGT
>NW_027002756.1:55642-70642 GCF_036934945.1 Oncorhynchus masou masou | reverse complement strand
TACCCATAAAGCCATGGTGCTTTCCTGGCCTTGAAGGGAATGTACTTCCAGTTGACGGATTTTAAAACTCCAATCACGGAGCACCCCCCCTTTTTTTTTATAGTGTCAAAGGTCAAATTGAAGACCGGCAGTGGCCGTCTTGAACGTTTCAACTACCAGAGGAGTCCTCAAATAGGCATTCCCAGTAACCTGGTTCTGCGAATGCTTTCAACATTCATTTAATGAGATCGTCCTCAGCTAGTCCAAGGACTCAGCGTTTTACTGGGCCTGAAACGAGTCGTCTTAAGGACCCCTGTTTGCCCCCATGTCCAGCCTGTAGGTCATCTTTTACTGTAATACTGATTTTACATGCCTCTGTGTTTGACTTTGTACCCCTCACTTTAGATATTATTTAGTTATAACAGCAAAATACACAATGCAAAATGAATCTGTACGTGAAACTGTCTTATTTGCAACTTGTTCTTAACGTCTCTCCTTCTGTGTTGTCTTTTACTTGTGTATTTTATGATACACATGTTTACTTGGGAAAACAAAAACAACAAAAAACGGCTTTAAAATTTATGGGTTTAATTTTATAGTTGGATTTTACTGCAATATTGAAATGATTAAGTTATGCAATTCTGTCAGATAATGTAGTTTTTAAAATGATTGACGCTCATTTTTCCTCAGTAACGTGCCTCACAACGAGCCGCTGCATGCAGTTTCACGATGACATTTGTATAATGACAAACCAAGCTTTAATAAATAAGTCCATGTTGAATCTGTATTCTCACACTCTTGGCCAACTATTGAAAGATGTCTAGATTTATTTTCACAACCAACAGATGTTTTAATGTTTGTATTTCGCAAATACTTTTCTAGTATTCTGTTTGTAGCAGGCGGCTCTTATTAGGTTTGAGACCGGAGCGTGACTGATGTCTGGCGCTGAACTTCCGTCACCAGGGACTATGGAACCTTTGCACGTGCCTCTGGGTCGGGAAGGTCGTGAGGGTTCAAGTTCTACTGGCTCTTCTGTCTAAATCCTTAGACTTATGAGGTAGTTAAGGAAGTAGATGTGTGCCAAGTTGTCATCAAGGCAAAGGATGGCTACTTTGAAGAATCTCAAATTATATAAAATATATTTTTTGATTTAACACTTTTAGTTGGTTAATACACGATTGTGTTATTTCATAGTTTTAATGTCTTCACTATTATTCTCCATTGCAGAAAATAGTACAAAGTAATAATAAAGAAAACCCTTGAATGAGTAGGTGTGTCAACTTTTGACAGGTGCTGTACATACACACAGTGCATTCGGAAGCTATTCAGACCGCCTTCACTTGAAGGTCCCCAAGAACACAGTGGCCTCCATCATTCTTAAATGGAAGAAGTTTGGAACCACCATGAGTCTTTCTAGAGCTGGTCGCCCGGCCAAACTGAGCAATCGGTGGGAGAAGGGCCTTGGTCAGGAGATGACCGAGAACCTGATGGTCACTTGTGACGGTGACCCAGAGTTGGGTCTGAGTACTTTCCTGAATTCACTGTATAATTTCAAAATGTGTCACTAGGTGTAAGCAAGACCATCAGCAAATATTTAAACTGGGATATGACTGTAGTTAATGGGAATTTTTCCACAAATAGACATTTTCATTTCTATGGTGGCAAGATCTTATCATTTTTTTTTTTCAAATTTTCTATGAAAATGTATTGCAGTGAGAATTTATTTTGGGATATGTATACCGAGTATATCCACATCCTTGTCAGATCATTTCATTGCTAAACTACACAGTAATATAAAAGTAGTAAGTACACATCATAATTTGGTTGTAATCCAGAGATGTTAGAACAGGTATCTAGATCCTCTGAGGCTGTGGAGAAATTTCTAATTGTGGATTTAAAAGAGAACATGAATCATCAGCGACACCTTTTGTTTTTAAACCCTGGATTTCTAATCTCTTGATATTATTGTTGGATCTAATTTTTAACAGCTAACATTTCACTGGAAATAATAAATAGATATGCCGATAGCGGACAACCTTGTTTTACTCCTCTTGACAGTTTAAATACTTTCTGAGATGTAGCCATTATTGACTATTTTACACTTGGGGTTACTATACATAACTTGAACCCATTGTTTTAATAGATTCTCCAAAATGTAAATATTTCAGGCATTTATATATTAATCCCAGTCGTAGGTCATCAAAAGCCTTTTAGGGGGGTGAGAAGGATTGCTTTATCCTATCCTAGGTATTCCTTGAAGAGGTGGGGTTTCAGGTGTCTCCGGAAGGTGGTGATTGACTCCGCTGTCCTGGCGTCGTGAGGGAGTTTGTTCCACCATTGGGGGGCCAGAGCAGCGAACAGTTTTGACTGGGCTGAGCGGGAACTGTACTTCCTCAGTGGTAGGGAGGCGAGCAGGCCAGAGGTGGATGAACGCAGTGCCCTTGTTTGGGTGTAGGGCCTGATCAGAGCCTGGAGGTACTGCGGTGCCGTTCCCCTCACAGCTCCGTAGGCAAGCACCATGGTCTTGTAGCGGATGCGAGCTTCAACTGGAAGCCAGTGGAGAGAGCGGAGGAGCGGGGTGACGTGAGAGAACTTGGGAAGGTTGAACACCAGACGGGCTGCGGCGTTCTGGATGAGTTGTAGGGGTTTAATGGCACAGGCAGGGAGCCCAGCCAACAGCGAGTTGCAGTAATCCAGACGGGAGATGACAAGTGCCTGGATTAGGACCTGCGCCGCTTCCTGTGTGAGGCAGGGGCGTACTCTGCGGATGTTGTAGAGCATGAACCTACAGGAACGGGCCACCGCCTTGATGTTAGTTGAGAACGACAGGGTGTTGTCCAGGATCACGCCAAGGTTCTTAGCGCTCTGGGAGGAGGAAACAATGGAGTTGTCAACCGTGATGGCGAGATCATGGAACGGGCAGTCCTTCCCCGGGAGGAAGAGCAGCTCCGTCTTGCCGAGGTTCAGCTTGAGGTGGTGATCCGTCATCCACACTGATATGTCTGCCAGACATGCAGAGATGCGATTCGCCACCTGGTCATCAGAAGGGGGAAAGGAGAAGATTAATTGTGTGTCGTCTGCATAGCAATGATAGGAGAGACCATGTGAGGTTATGACAGAGCCAAGTGACTTGGTGTATAGCGAGAATAGGAGAGGGCCTAGAACAGAGCCCTGGGGACCAGTAATAATGAAATCAGACCTGGTTGAGTACCTGATAATCTATCATTTTTATAGGAGTGGTTAAAACGTGCTAATAATGAGGTTTGTTATACCTCCACTGGTATGTCCAGCCCTGGAGTTTGGTATCCTTCCACTGGTATACCATCCAGCCCTGGAGTTTGGTATCCTTCCACTGGTATACCATCCAGCCCTGGAGTTTGGTATCCTTCCATAGGCCACCCGGCCCTGGAGTTTGGTATCCTTCCGCTGGTAGGCCACCCGGCCCTGGAGTTTGGTATCCTTCCGCTGGTAGGCCACCCCGGCCCTGGAGTTTGGTATCCACCCGGCCCTGGAGTTTGGTATCCTTCCGCTGGTAGGCCACCCGGCCCTGGACTGGTAGGCCATCCGGCCCTGGAGTTTGGTATCCTTCCGTTTGGAGTTTGGTATCCTTCCGCTGGTAGGCCACCCGGCCCTGGAGTTTGGTATCCTTCTGCTGGTAGGCCACCCGGCCCTGGAGTTTGGTATCCTTCCGCTGGTAGGCCACCCGGCCCTGGAGTTTGGTATCCTTCCGCTGGTAGGCCACCCGGCCCTGGAGTTTGGTATCCTTCCGCTGGTAGGCCATCCGGCCCTGGAGTTTGGTATCCTTCAGCTGGTAGGCCATCCCCTGGAGTTTTCCTGGACTTAAAGGCTTTAGTTGCATCAAGAAGTTCCTCCTCTAACTTCACATGAGTCTTTCGGCTGTTAATATTACATTTGTTAATATATTTTTCCCCCACACAATTAGCTTCGGTAAGAGGAGACATAAAGAGGGGAAATAAAAACACCTGCTTAAAGTACTTTACTTCCTCTGTCATCGTTTGGTGAATCATGGGTTACTTTGTCATTTGTAACAAGTTTCAGTAAATTTATTTTTGGTAGCATTTCTATGTTGAAGATTAAAAAAGAATTTTGTGTATTTTCTCTGCATATTCCATCCATTTTGATTTATTTTTTTATAATATATTACACTTGATCTTTCTTGAATAAGTTCATCCATTTTGTAACGGTTTTCTGTAGGCGAAGGAGAGTCGGACCAAAATGCAGCGTGTAGATTGCGATCCATGTTTAATGAAAAAAACGTAAAACACGAATCAATACAAAAAGAACGTAACGAAAACCGAAACAGCCTATAGTGTAAACTAACATAGAGACAGGAACAAGGACACTAAGGACAATCACCCACGAAACGCACAAAGAATATGGCTACCTAAATATGGTTCCCAATCAGAGACAACGATAATCACCTGACTCTGATTGAGAAACGCCTCAGGCAGCCATAGACTATGCTATACACCCCACACAACCCCAAGACGAAGCACACCACAAATAAACCCATGTCACACCCTGGCCTGACCCAATAAATGAAGATAAACATAATAAATATAAACCAGGGCGTGACACATTTTATTAGATTTTTTTCGTCTAATTTATTCTCTGCCTCTGGTATAGTTAGTATGGACTCTTTTGACCTAAATGTCTTTTGTTTTATAGATGAGTCCTGAATTGCAGGGCCTCTAAAGGCACATGTAGAAGTGTTCCCTGTCAATAAGGGGATTCTGTATCTGTTATGTCGGGAAACGTCAGTTATAGATTATTCTGTTAGAAACAAGTTGTCATCCAATAGGCTTTGATTCAATTTACAGTAACCTCCCATGTATATCTCATTACCTCCATGTATATCTCACTAGGTCAGGATATTAAACCTCCATGTATATCTCATTTTAGGTCAGGATATTAAACCTCCTCCATGTATATCTCACTAGGTCAGGATATTAAACCTCCATGTATATCTCACTAGGTCAGGATATTAAACCTCCTCCATGTATATCTCACTAGGTCAGGATATTAAACCTCCATGTATATCTCACTAGGTCAGGGTATTAAACCTCCTCCATGTATATCTCACTAGGTCAGGATATTAAACCTCCATGTATATCTCACTAGGTCAGGATATTAAACCTCCTCCATGTATATCTCACTAGGTCAGGATATTAAACCTCCTCCATATATATCTCACTGAGGTCAGGATATTAAACCTCCATGTATATCTCACTAGGTCAAGATATTAAACCTCCTCCATGTATATCTCACTAGGTCAGGATATTAAACCTCCATGTATATCTCACTAGGTCAGGGGTATTTAAACCTCCATGTATATCTCACTAGGTCAGGGGTATTTAAACCTCCATGTATATCTCACTAGGTCAGGGATATTTAAACCTCCATGTATATCTCACTAGGTCAGGATATTAAAGCCTCCATGTATTTCTCACTAGTTCAGGATATTAAACCTCCATGTATATCTCACTAGGTCAGGATATTAAACCTCCTCCATGTATATCTCACTAGGTCAGGATATTAAACCTCCATGTATATCTCACTAGGTCAGGGGTATTTAAGCTTCCATGTATATCTCACTAGGTCAGGATATTAAACCTCCTCCATGTATATCTCACTAGGGCAGGATATTAAACCTCCATGTATATCTCACTAGGTCAGGATATTAAACCTCCATGTATATCTCACTAGGTCAGGTATTTAAGCTTCCATGTATATCTCACTAGGTCAGGGTATTTAAGCCTTCCTTTACAGTCCATAGAGGTATTTAAAACCATATTATAACCTCCCACCATAATAATAGAGTCTTGTATTGCTTGTAGATTTGATCATTTATTATATATATATACCTATTCAAAGCAGTGTGGATCATCATTATTTGGATTTGGATTTAATGAGCCATATCTTTTTTTTGTGTATTTATATTTATTAGTTCCTCCAATGCAGCTACTCTTCCTGGGGTTTATTATGGATCCCCATTAGTTCCTGCCAAGGCATCAGCTACTCTTCCTGGGGTTTATTATGGATCCCCATTAGCGGTTGCCAAGGCTCCATGCTACTCTTCCTGGGGTTTATTATGGATCCCCATTAGTTCCTGCCAAGGCATCAGCTACTCTTCCTGGGGTTTATTATGGATCCCCATTAGCGGTTTAAGCCAGTATTTCTCTTCCTGGGGTTTATTATGGATCCCCATTAGTTCCTGTCAAGGCAGCAGCTACTCTTCCTGGGGTTTATTATGGATCCCCATTAGTTCTGTCAAGGCAGCAGCTACTCTTCCTGGGGTTTATTATGGATCTCATTAGGTTGCCAAGGCAGCAGCTACTCTTCCTGGGGTTTATTATGGATCCCCATTAGCGGTTGCCAAGGCAGCAGCTACTCTTCCTGGGGTTTATTATGGATCCCCATTAGTTCCTCAAGGCAGCAGCTACTCTTCCTGGGGTTTATTATGGATCCCCATTAGTTCCTGTCAAGGCAGCAGCTACTCTTCCTGGGGTTTATTATGGATCCCCATTAGTTCCTGCCAAGGCATCAGCTACTCTTCCTGGGGTTTATTATGGATCCCCATTAGTTCCTGCCAAGGCAGCAGCTACTCTTCCTGGGGTTTATTATGGATCCCCATTAGTTCCTGCCAAGGCATCTTGCTACTCTTCCTGGGGTTTATTATGGATCCCCATTAGTTCCTGCCAAGGCAGCAGCTACTCTTCCTGGGGTTTATTATGGATCCCCATTAGTTCCTGCCAAGGCAGCAGCTACTCTTCCTGGGGTTTATTATGGATCCCCATTAGCGGTTGCCAAGGCAGCAGCTACTCTTCCTGGGGTTTATTATGGATCCCCATTAGCGGTTGCCAAGGCAGCAGCTTCTCTTCCTGGGGTTTATTATGGATCCCCATTAGTTCCTGTCAAGGCAGCAGCTACTCTTCCTGGGGTTTATTATGGATCCCCATTAGTTCCTGTCAAGGCAGCAGCTACTCTTCCTGGGGTTTATTATGGATCCCCATTAGCGGTTGCCAAGGCAGCAGCTACTCTTCCTGGGGTTTATTATGGATCCCCATTAGCGGTTGCCAAGGCAGCAGCTACTCTTCCTGGGGTTTATTATGGAGCCCATTAGTTCCTGTCAAGGCAGCAGCTACTCTTCCTGGGATTTATTGTGGATCCCCATTAGTTCCTGTCAAGGCAGCAGCTACTCTTCCTGGGGTTTATTATGGATCCCCATTAGTTCCTGCCAAGGCATCAGCTACTCTTCCTGGGGTTTATTATGGATCCCCATTAGTTCCTGCCAAGGCAGCAGCTACTCTTCCTGGGGTTTATTATGGATCCCCATTAGTTCCTGCCAAGGCATCAGCTACTCTTCCTGGGGTTTATTATGGATCCCCATTAGTTCCTGCCAAGGCAGCAGCTACTCTTCCTGGGGTTTATTATGGATCCCCATTAGCTGTTGCCAAGGCAGCAGCTACTCTTCCTGGGGTTTATTATGGATCCCCATTAGCTGTTGCCAAGGCAGCAGCTACTCTTCCTGTGCTAGTGGTTTAAACACACAGCTCGGTACATTCATCTTGTCAACACTTCTTACAAAGTAGTGATGAAGTAAATCTCTCTCCCAATTTGAGCCATTAAAGAAAAAAAACGTTATTTAACTAGACAAGTCAGTTAAGAACAAATTCTTATCTTAATTTGCACAATTAAAAAATACTATTTGTAATAATGTAGGCAGATCATGAGAAGGATTGTTATCTATAACCAGGAATACCATTTACAAAAATTACAGTTTTGGCAAGCAATTATTTTAGCAAACAATGATTGTGATTCATCCTGTATTGTCCCTAACATCATTACCCCATAGCAACAGATGTGGGATACACACACACACACGACCCCTTTCCCCACAAACATCCACAAGCTCACGTTCAACAGTTGTTCCATCCCTGAGCCAAACTCAACAGAAGACTTGATGTGTGAATGCAAATACTGTTGTAGCTGTTTGAGAAGCCAGGCAACATTGACCAAGAATGGAAGATTTGATGCTGCTCCAGTTTCAACTGTTCAGCCTGCAGCTATGGAACCCTGACCTGTTCACCGGACATGCTTCCTGTCCCAGACCTATTATTTGACCATGCTGGTCATTTATGAACATTTGAACATCTTGACCATGTTCTGTTATAATCTCCACCCAGCACAGCCAGAAGAGGACTGGTCACCCCTCATAGCCTGGTTCCTCTCTAGGTTTCTTCCTAGTTTTTGGCCTTTCTAGGGAGTTTTTCCTAGCCAACGTGCTTCTACACCTGCATTGCTTGCTGTATGGGGTTTTAGGCTGGGTTTCTGTAAAGCACTTTGAGATATCAGCTGATGTAAGTAGGGCTATATAAATACATTTGATTTGATTAACCAATGTCAAGTCCTAGCTGATGGTTCTCAGATACACCCCCCTACCCGGAAACACACATGCTGTTGTGTCCATTTCCCCAAGAATCTCTGTGCAGTCAGACCTTTTATTTTGTGCCACCAGGGCCACAATAATTTGCCCCCTCTCGGCTAGGTACAAGGTCATCAAGGTTTTCATTAGCAGCTTGGAGAAATTCCTTGTGTATTATGCTCACCCATCAGGGGGTTTTGGCTTGGGACAGGCTCATAATCTTGAGGAGGCTCAGAATCTTGAGGGAGGCTCAGAATCTTGAGGGAGGCTCAGAATCTTGAGGCAGGCTCAGAATCTTGAGGCAGGCTCAGAATCTTGAGGCAGGCTCAGAATCTTGAGGCAGGCTCAGAATCTTGAGGCAGGCTCAGAATCTTGAGGCAGGCTCAGAATCTTGAGGGAGGCTCAGAATCTTGAGGCAGGCTCAGAATCTTGAGGCAGGCTCAGAATCTTGAGGCAGGCTCAGAATCTTGAGGCAGGCTCAGAATCTTGAGGCAGGCTCAGAATTTTGAGGCAGGCTCAGAATCTTGAGGGAGGCTCAGAATCTTGAGGCAGGCTCAGAATCTTGAGGCAGGCTCAGAATCTCGAGGGAGGCTCAGAATCTCGAGGGAGGCTCAGAATCTCGAGGGAGGCTCAGAATCTCGAGGGAGGCTCAGAATCTCGAGGCTGGCTCAGAATCTCGAGGGAGGCTCAGAATCTCGAGGGAGGCTCAGAATCTCGAGGGAGGCTCAGAATCTCGAGGCAGGCTCAGAATCTCGAGGGAGGCTCAGAATCTCGAGGGAGGCTCAGAATCTCGAGGGAGGCTCAGAATCTCGAGGCAGGCTCAGAATCTCGAGGCAGGCTCAGAATCTTGAGGGAGCGCTGCTGCTCTAGTAGATCCTTGACCGAATTTATCTTTCTGTTTTGGCTGCCTATCGGCTACTTACAGTAGGCCCATAAAAACAGATAAGGACTTATCCTTACTGAATGTTTCGCTCAGGTGAGTGTCTCGGGTGTAGCGTTGGGGACAGTCCCATCACCATAGGGCAATAAATAAACTATATTTGTAATGTATTTTAAAATGTATAACCCATTTCTGCATATCCAACTGCTTCTGTTCCCGCTCTTCAGGACCCAGGGTGGAGACTTTTGTTTTTTAATTTGACCTTTATTTAACTAGGCAAGTCAGTTAAGAACAAATTCTTATTTTCAATGACGGCCTAGGAACAGTGGGTTAACTGCCTGTTCAGGGGCAGAACGACAGATTTGTACCTTGTCAGCTCGGGGATTTGAACTTGCAACCTTCCGGTTACTAGTCCAACGCTCTAACCAAAATGCTTGAATGTTGCTTATTTATTTAGGACATTTTTAGGACATAAAAACATGTCCTGCCTATGTAAGTCTACTTCATTAAATATGTATTGTAATGGTGTGCGTTTTATTACAATACATTATACATTTGGGTTTCAGTAGGCTTAAAGTGTCAACTCGAGAAGCCACCTGTTTGTGCAAACTGAACACCGCCAGCGATACTGTCCCACCGGTGTCTCTCCACTGCGGGGGTTCAGGTGTTCCTCTCCCTGATGATTGAAGGACAAGTGTCGACAAGCTCAGAGTCACGGCAGCGAGAGACCCAGAGGATGCTTCGGAATAAACGATACAGTATGCCGAGGTAATTACTGAGCATTAAGGCCACTGTCCCGTGAGCGCTCATCCGCATCTCCAGTGCAGATCACCACATGGTGCTGCCAATTAAATCAGAGCCCCGTGGCGCTTTGTGTTATGTCGTTAACGTGAATACAGACAGACAATCACATGCCAAACAATTCATTGGTACTTTATTTTGAATTGTCTTAACTCATAATTACGCGTCGCACTTTACACAAGGTTATTTAGCCTACACTTCTACACTTTACACAAGGTTATTTAGCCTACACTTCTACTGTCATGTGTCCATCATTTATAAATATAGGCTATTATAAAGTAATGCAAGCGACACAATATATATTTTAACACTAAAGCGCATATAGTCTAGGCCTATAATCTGCTCAAATCTTAGTTATTATTTTTATTACACAAGTGAAATGTAATTATTTTCATTAACTTATTACAGTCAATAATGTTCATAATCTATGAACCTCAACAGTCCTTTTGCTTATCTCATGTCTCCACGAGGAGGCTGTTTTGTCAAATTATGTTACGCAACACTGCCGATAATCATCTCCTGAGATTTGGCAGAGGCACCTGTTAGTACTGATGCTGTTTCTTCAGAGCCTGACACTGTGAACAAGCTACTTTATACCACACGTTCACATCATGGATAATACTGGATTCAATTGGAAATACCGGTTACTGTGTGGATTATGTGCTCTTCTCCACTTTCACGCGCCCATCTCGGCGGAGTCCACCTGTAAACTGAAGGCCAAGTTTAACCTGAACGGGTACAGGAACGTGGATAAGAAAAAGGTGGTCGTGGGAGGAATGTTTCCCGTTCACCGCCGCATCGCCTCAGCCGATACCAACAGCTCCTCGGTGCCGCTGTCCCTGGGATGCGAGGGGTGAGTACCGGTGAATATTTAGTGTCACGGGATACAATCACACTATATTACTCAGGAGTTTAAGGCAGTTAAACTGGATTGCGAGGTGGAGAGAGTGACGGTGTGACTGTGGGAACATTTTCAAAATTAGAGTAAATTAGTTCTGTTGTATTTCAAATATTATGTGAATGGTATTCCCAGAACATTCTGGGAATTGCTTCTCGACTGAGTCACCCCCTCCCCCTCCCCTCAAGGTCCTGCTCCCTCATCCAATCGGTGACTCAACAATCACCATCATTCCTAAACTCTCCCTTCAGCCCCCTAGATCTGAACTGCTCCTATATTAGTCAATAAACTAAATTATGATGATCTGGGCTTGTTGTCATTCCACCAATATTGTGATCTTTTGTCGCCCTCTAGTGGTGGTGTAATGCAACTTCACTACCTTTTATAATATATTGCAGATACAGCACTATTCAAGATGGTAACTACTACTATTATTACTATTTCTAACTATTTCCCATCATCATTATCACCGTCATCATCATCACTTCTCATCCAGGTTTAACTTCCGGACGTTTCGTTGGACTCAGACAATGCTCTTCGCCATTGATGAGATCAACAAGCGGACAGACCTCCTCCCCGATACAGACCTGGGATATGTCATCTACGACTCCTGTTTCACCATCTCCAAGGCTGTGGAGGGCACCCTCACCTACCTGACGGGGCAGGAAGAGGCCGTGCCCAACTACCGCTGTGGCACAGGGGCTCCGCTGGCCGCTCTAGTGGGGGCTGGGGGGTCAGACCTGTCCATCGCCACTGCACGCATACTGGGACTCTACTATTTCCCCCAGGTATCTCTGTCTATCCACATATTAATACATGCACTCCCTCTTCACTGCAGCTCCTATATCTATCTAGGTGCGGTGTGGCCTAATCCAGTGGACATTTTCCTCTCCCTCTCTCTCCTCTTTCCCTCTCTCCTCCCCCTCTCACCCTCTCTTCTCCATCTCACTCTCTCCTCTCCCTCTTTCCTTCCTCCCTCCCTCTCTCACCCTCTCTTCTCCCTCTCTCTGTCCCTCTCTCTTCCTCTCTCCTCTCCCTCTTTCCTCTTCCTCCCTCCCTCTCTCACCCTCTCTTCTCCCTCTCTCTCTCTCTCTCCCTCTCTCCTCTCCCTCTCTCCACTCTCCATCTCTCCCTCTCTTCTCCCTCCCTCTCTCCTCCCTCTCCTCTCCCTCTCTCTCTCCCTCACTCATCCCTCGCCCTCTCCTCTCCCTCTCTCTCCCTCTCTCATCTCTCTCCCTCTCTCCTCCCTCCCTCTCTCCTCTCCCCCTGTCCCTCCCTCTCTCCTCCCTCTCTCATCCTTCTCTCCTCCCTCTCTCATCCTTCTCTCCTCCCTCTCTCATCCTTCTCTCCTCATCTCTAGGTGAGTTACTCGTCGTCCTGCTCTGTGTTGGACAGTAAGTTCCAGTTTCCTACCTTCCTGAGGACCATCCCTAACGACGTCTACCAGTCTGAGGCAATGGCCCGCCTGGTGCTGCACTTCGGCTGGACCTGGGTGGGAACCATCGCCGCGGACGATGACTATGGGAAGTATGGCATCAAGGCCTTCAAGGAACAGGTGGAGGAGGCTGGGGTCTGCATCTCCTTCTCTGAAACTCTGCCCAAGGTGACCGGTTACTGTTTCCATTACATCACAGCCCTCAGTGTCTCTGTCTCTCTCTGTTTTGTACCATAAACAAGTTAATAAAGTTTTGGAACCCCGTCCTCCCTGCTGTTTCCTGTCCTGTGCAGGTGAGCTCTCCAGAGGACATCCAACGTATTGTGGAGACGGTGGTGGAGTCGACAGCTAAAATCATTGTTGTGTTCTCCTCTGATGTGGACCTGAGCCCTCTGATCCAGGAGCTGATCCAACACAATGTCACCAACCGCACCTGGATCGCCAGCGAGGCCTGGGTCACCTCCGCACTCATCAACCAGCCTGGGGTGAGGGGGTCAACTAATGGTTAGGGTTCAACCAGGGGTCACAGGGACGATTGAATTAGAGTCAGCAGAGTGACCATTTTTATTCGAAAGCCGTGTTCCCTGATATGTTGGGTGTTTTCTGTGTCCAGGTGAGTTCATTGCTGGGTGGTACCCTGGGATTCGGGCTGAAGCGTGCTGAGATCCCCGGTCTCCAGCGTCACCTGCTAAACATAGACCCCTACTCCAACCCGCTCACTGAGGAATTCTGGGAAACGGCGTTCAACTGCACGCTGGACTACGGCCGGGCTCTTAGGCTGGCGAAAACAGCACTGGGGGGCAACACAAGCCTGTCCAGGGCAGTCAGAGGGGTGCCTGAGGGTTTGTGTTCGGGACAGGAGTCCCTGGGGAAACTGAATAATACCTACTCTGACGTGACCCAGCTACGCATCACATACAGGTAGATATGATGATGATGATGACAGTGATAGCGATGATAACGAGGATGTGGGTGATGATGATATTATGTATTACAGTGTGTATAAGGCTGTGTACACTGTGGCCCATGCCTTGCATAACATGGAGATCTGTGAGCCTGGCCAGGGGCCCTTCAACAACAACAGCTGTGCTGACATCACCAAATTTGAGCCTTGGCAGGTCTGTCTCTGTCTGTCTGTCTGTCTGTCTGTGTGTCTGTCTGTCTGTCTGTCTGTGTGTCTGTCTGTCTGTCTGTCTGTCTGTCTGTCTGTCTGTCTGTCTGTCTGTGTGTCTGTGTGTCTGTCTGTGTCTGTGTCTGTGTCTGTGTGTGTCTGTGTGTGTCTGTGTCTGTGTGTGTGTGTGTGTGTGTGTGTGTGTGTGTGTGTGTGTGTGTGTGTGTGTGTGTGTCTTGGTTGTCACTGCTGTAGGTTTACTATGATCCATCTTCTCCTTTCTCCTCTAGTTGATGTACTACCTGAAGAACGTGTGGTTCCACGTCCCCCACACCAAAGAACCTTTATTCTTCATGGACGGAGATGTGGACGGCTACTATGACATCATTAACTGGCAAGTGAAAGGTGACGGGGAGATCTCCTACGTGACGATTGGCCAATTCAACAGCACAGCAGCTCCAGATGCCATGATGACTATCAACAATGCATCCATAGTGTGGAACAATGATGAGCTGGAGGTCAGTGAGATACTGTAGTGAGAAGACAAAGACAGTGGTATGTGTGTACCCTGTCTATCTGACTGTCTACCTCCCTGTCTATCTGACTGTCTCCTTCCCTATCTATCTGACTGTCTCCCTTCCTGTCTATCTGAATTTCTCCCTCCCCATCTATCTGGCTGTCTCCCTCCCTGTCTGACTGTCTCCCTCCCTGTCTGACTGTCTCCCTCCCTCCCTATCTGACTATCCCCCTCCTTGCTTATCTGGCTGTCTCCCTCCCTATCTGACTGTCTCCCTCCCTGTCTGACTGTCTCCCTCCCTCCCCATCTGACTGTCTCCCGGTCTGTCTGACTGTCTCCTTCCCTCCCTAGCTGACTGTCTCCCTCCCTGTCTATCTGACTGTCTCCCTTCCTGTCTATCTGAATTTCTCCCTCCCCATCTATCTGGCTGTCTCCCTCCCCATCTATCTGGCTGTCTCCATCCTTGTTTATCTGGCTGTCTCCCTCCCTGTCTGGCTGTCTCCCTCCCTGTCTATCTGAGTGTCTCCCTCCCTGTCTGGCTGTCTCCCTCCCTCCCTAGCTGACTGTCTCCCTTCCGGTCTATCTGAGTGTCTCCCTCCCTGTCTATCTGAGTGTCTCCCTCCCTCCCTAGCTGACTGTCTCCCTCCCTCCCTAGCTGACTGTCTCCCTCCCTCCCTGTCTATCTGACTGTCTCCCTCCCTCCCTCCCTATCTGACTGCCTCCCTCCATGTCTCCCATCAGACTCCGAGATCAGTGTGCAGTGAGAGCTGCCAGCCTGGCACCAGGAAGGGGATCAGGCAGGGGGAGCCCGTCTGCTGTTTTGACTGCATCCCCTGTGCCGACGGAGAGATCAGCAACTCCACAGGTGATGCATCATTGTGTTCACCTTATCAATCCCTAACAGAGCTTTATGTTGTTTTTTTATTTAGATAT
>NW_027002756.1:45642-50642 GCF_036934945.1 Oncorhynchus masou masou | reverse complement strand
CGACAGGCAATGTTGATTATTAGGGTTAGGGAGGGACGCACCAACACACACAAACACACACTATGGGCAGACAAGAACACTCATCTGGAAGCACACTAGGGCCAGTGATACAGGACACTAACTAGGGACGACTCAGCATTTCATTGTGGAGTCTGTTTCCGAGTTTCCTGTGATGTCATAATACTCTATGTAGTTTTTTGACTAATGTATACCAATGGAGTTCTCAGAGAGTAGGACTACAACCAAACATAGAGCTGCAACAGAGAGATCTACGCTGACATGGATATATATATATATATATATATATATATATATATATATATATATATATATATATATATGGTAGATGGATAGGTCCTGTCCTTATGATAACTATATATTTAACATTATTAATGCTGTCCTGATTTTTTAATTTATTTTTTTATTAATTAGTTTGAGCCTTAGTTAGCCGCAGTCATTGCTGCGCTGGCTTGCTATGGTGGTAGAAATACACTGTATTTGTGATATTATTTGAGATATCTCAGAAAGGTGGTCGTTAAAAATGTATTTGTTGTCAAAATGTCACCTTTTGTACTGTGAATTTAGAGGGATTTTCATTTAATTAGCCTTTATATCATATTTCTATAGGCACATCAATGTCTGAATGTTTCTGTATAGGAATCTGCATAAGTAGCCTAGTGATCATTAGATCATCCCCACTGATTGGATAGATCATCCCCACTGATTGGATGGATCATCCCCACTGATTGGGTGGATCATCCCCACTGATTGGATGGATCATCCCCACTGATTGGATAGATCATCCCCACTGATTGGATAGATCATCCCCACTGATTGGGTGGATCATCCCCACTGATTGGATAGATCATCTCCACTGATTGGATAGATCATCCCCACTGATTGGGTGGATCATCTCCACTGATTGGATAGATCATCCCCACTGATTGGATGGATCATCTCCACTGATTGGGTGGATCATCCCCACTGATTGGATAGATCATCCCCACTGATTGGATGGATCATCCCCACTGATTGGATAGATCATCCCCACTGATTGGATGGATCATCCCCAGTGATTGGATAGATCATCCCCACTGATTGGGTGGATCATCCCCACTGATTGGATAGATCATCCCCACTGATTGTAAATGTTTTCGTAGGGAAATAAAGGTGTATTGTTAACATTGCCTGCCTGTCCTTTATTTGACTTGAAGTTACTTGCTTTACTGAAAGTGTATTGTAAAGTAGGGATCTTGTTACAGTGGTGGGCAATGAGCCAACGAGAGGCAGGTAGGCTACAGGTGGCAATCAACGATTTACATAAACACTAGATGACTAGATTGAAGCCACCGTGACTCCATCTTGGCACTCCACCAACGTTGTAAAATATATTTTGGAAGCTATTGAAATGCATTTATTAAGGTCTACATTTATTTTTTGCCACTTTTATTATATTATAGACACCTTATTGCATACTTATAAATTATATTATGTTAGCTAAACATAAAAATTAACAAAAATGAAACGTTTTCCTTCATCCTACACTGATTGAAGTGATGATGGGTGATGACATTGAAAAGGGATCATAGTTTTCACCTGGTCAGTCTGTGCTATGGAAAGAGCAGGTGTTCCTGATGTTTGGTACAGTCAGTGTATAAACCCTAGATTGCAGATGCTATGTATTGGCCATTGAGATGCTTTGAAGCCACCAGTCGGCCATATTGGCTCTCCCCGGTAGGAACAGTCCTCCATAGGAATGAATGGAATTCTACAGCATTTCAATGTAATGTTTGAAGGACAAAATTACATTGTTTTGATGCTGTACTGGGGACAGTAACATTAGTAATCAAAAAAAAATTTCAGAAGGATTTTTAAGCCCTGAGACATGGATTGTGTATGTGTGCCATTGAGAGGGTGAATGGGCAAGAGAAAAGATGTAAGTGCCAAAATAAGTGTATCAAGAATGATCCCAACACCCGAAGGACATCCAGCCAACTTGACACAACTGTGGGAAGTCAACATGGAGTCAACATGGGCAGCGTCCCTGTGGAACACTTTAGACTCCATGCAGAGTCCATGCTCAGACGAACAAGGCTGTTTTGAGGGCAAAAGGGGGTGCAACTCAATATTAGTACGATGTTCCTAATGTTTTGTGCACTCAGAATATACATAATTGGTGCTTGAAAAAGCTGTGGTGCCAGAAGCACATGGTAGTAGGAGTTTGTTGGGGCTGCTGTAGTTTTAGGTGTTATTTTTTGCTCAAATATTTTTTGGGGGGACACACACAAGAATTGTGTTTAGGTACTTTGTAAAAAAAGACAAGTATGCAATTATTATATAAACATAATAGAGCATACAGAAATAAAAAAAGACCCAGAGTTATAGGTACAAAATAAATAATACAAAATAAGATATACGGAACAAGGACAGGTAAAACAAATAGAGGAGGGCAGATGTTACCACCCATCCCTACATTATCCCCCCCAAGAGTGTGCAAAGCTGTCATCAAGGCAAAGGGTGGCTACTTTGAAGAATCTTAAAACTCAAATATATTTTGATTTGTTTAACCCTTTTGTTGGTTACTACATGATTCCATATGTGTTATTTCATAGTTTTGATTAGGTTTTTTAAATTTTATTTCACCTTTATTTAATCAGGTAGGCCAGTTGAGAACAAGTTCTCATTTACAATTGTGACCTGGCCAAGATAAAGCAAAGCAGTTCGACACATACAACGACACAGAGTTACACATGAAGTAAAACAAACAAACAGTCAATAATACAGTAGAAACAAGTTTATATACGATGTGAGCAAATGAGGTGAGATAAGGGAGGTAAAGGCAAAAAAAGGCCATGGTGGCGAAGTGAAAACAATATAGCAAGTAAAACACTGGAATGGTAGATTTGCAGTGGAAGAATGTGCAAAGTAGAAATAAAAATAATGGGGTGCAAAGGAGCAAAATAAATAAAATAAAAATAAATACAGTAGGGAAAGAGGTAGTTGTTTGGGCTAAATTATAGGTGGGCTATGTACAGGTGCAGTAATCTGTGAGCTGCTCTGACAGTTGGTGCTTAAAGCTAGTGAGGGAGATAAGTGTTTCCAGTTTCAGAGATTTTTGTAGTTCATTCCAGTCATTGGCAGCAGATAACTGGAAGGAGAAGCGGACAAAATAATAATTGGTTTTGGGAGTGACCAGAGAGATATACCTGCTGGAGCGCATGCTACAGGTGGGTGATGCTATGGTGACCAGCGAACTGAGATAAGGGGGAACTTTACCTAGCAGGGTCTTGTATATGACATGGAGCCAGTGGGTTTGGCGATGAGTGTGAAGCGAGGGCCAGCCAACGAGAGTGTACAGGTTGCAATGGTGGGTAGTATATGGAGATTTGGTGACAAAACGGATGGCACTGTGATAGACTGCATCCAATTTGTTGAGTAGGGTGTTGGAGGCTATTTTGTAAATGACATCGCCGAAGTCGAGAATTGGTAGGTTGGTCAGTTTTACAAGGGTATGTTTGGCAGCATGAGTGAAGGATGCTTTGTTGTGAAATAGGAAGCCAATTCTAGATTTAACTTTGGATTGGAGATGTTTGATGTGGGTCTGGAAGGAGAGTTTACAGTCTCACCAGACACCGAGATATTTGTAGTTGTCCACGTATTCTAAGTCAGAGCCGGCCAGAGTAGTGATGTTGGACAGGCGGGCAGTTGCAGGCAGCGATCGGTTGAAGAGCATGCATTAAGTTTTACTTGTATTTAAGAGCAATTGGACGCCACAGAAGGAGAGTTGTATGGCATTGAAGCTCGTCTGAAGGGTTGTTAACACAGCGTCCAAAGAAGGGCCAGAAGTATACAGAATGGTGTCATCTGCGTAGAGGTGGATCAGAGACTCACTAGCAGCAAGAGCGACATCATTGATGTATACAGAGAAGAGAGTCGGTCCAAGAATTGAACCCTGTGGCACCCCCATAGAAACTGCCAGAGGTCCGGACAACAGACCCTCCGGTTGGACACACTGAACTCTATCAGAGAAGTAGTTGGTGAACCAGGCGAGGCAATCATTTGAGAAACCAAGAATGTTGAGTCTGCCGATGAGGATGTGGTGATTGACAGAGTCGAAAGCCTTGGCCAGATCAATGAATACGGCTGCACAGTAATGTTTCTTATCGATGGCGGTTAAGATATCGTTTAGGACCTTGGGTGTGGCTGAGGTGCACCCATGACCAGCTCTGAAACCAGATTGCATAACAGAGAGGGTATCGTGAGATTCGAAATGGTCGGTAATCTGTTTGTTGACTTGGCTTTCGAAGACCTTAGAAAGGCAGGGTAGGATAGATATAGGTCTGTAGCAGTTTGGGTCAAGAGCGCCCCCCCCTTTGAAGAGGGGGATGACCGCAGCTGCTTTCCAATCTTTGGGAATCTCAGACGACACGAAAGAGAGGTTGAACAGGCTAGTAATAGGGGTGGCAACAATTTTGGCAGATCATTTTAGAAAGAAAGGGTCCAGATTGTCTATCCCGGCTGATTTGTAGGGGTCCAGATTTTGCAGCTCTTTCAGAACATCAGCTGACTGGATTTGGGAGAAGGAGAAATGGGGAAGGCTTGGGCGAGTTGCTATGGGGGGTGCAGTGCTGTTGACCGGGGTAGGGGTAGCCAGGTGGAAAGCATGGCCAGCCGTAGAAAAATGCTTTTTGAAATTCTCAATTATTGTGATTTATCAGTGGTGACTGTGTTTCCTATCTTCAGTGCAGTGGGCAGCTGGGAGGAGGTGTTCTTATTCTCCATGGACTTTACAGTGTCCCAGAACTTTTTTGAGTTAGTGTTGCAGGAAGCAAATTTCTGCTTGAAAAAGCTAGCCTTGGCTTTTCTAACTGCCTGTGTATAATGGTCTCTAGCTTCTCTGAAAAGCGACATATCACAGGGGCTGTTCGATGCTAATGCAGAACCCCATAGGATGTTTTTGTGTTGGTTAATAATGGCAGTCAGGTCTGGGGAGAACCAAG
>NW_027002756.1:37500-45142 GCF_036934945.1 Oncorhynchus masou masou | reverse complement strand
CTAATAAATATAAATACACAAACAAAAAGATATGGCTCATTAAATCCAAATCCAAATAATGATGATCCACACTGCTTTGAATATATATATATATATATATATATATATATATATATATATATATATAATAAATAATCAAATCTACAAGCAATACAAGACTCTATTATTATGGTGGGAGGTTATAATATGGTTTTAAATACCTCTATGGACTGTAAAGGAAGGCTTAAATACCCCTGACCTAGTGAGATATACATGGAAGCTTAAATACCCCTGACCTAGTGAGATATACATGGAGGTTTAATATCCTGACCTAGTGAGATATACATGGAGGAGGTTTAATATCCTGACCTAGTGAGATATACATGGAGGAGGTTTAATATCCTGACCTAGTGAGATATACATGGAGGTTTAATATCCTGACCTAGTGAGATATACATGGAAGCTTAAATACCCCTGACCTAGTGAGATATACATGGAGGTTTAATATCCTGACCTAGTGAGATATACATGGAGGAGGTTTAATATCCTGACCTAGTGAGATATACATGGAGGAGGTTTAATATCCTGACCTAGTGAGATATACATGGAGGAGGTTTAATATCCTGACCTAGTGAGATATACATGGAGGTTTATAATCCTAACCTAGTGAGAAATACATGGAGGAGGTTTAATATCCTGACCTAGTGAGATATACATGGAGGTTTAATATCCTGACCTAGTGAGAAATACATGGAGGCTTAATATCCTGACCTAGTGAGATATACATGGAGGTTTAAATACCCCTGACCTAGTGAGATATACATGGAGGTTTAAATACCCCTGACCTAGTGAGATATACATGGAGGTTTAAATACCCCTGACCTAGTGAGATATACATGGAGGTTTAATATCCTGACCTAGTGAGATATACATGGAGGAGGTTTAATATCCTGACCTAGTGAGATATACATGGAGGAGGTTTAATATCCTGACCTAGTGAGATATACATGGAGGAGGTTTTAATATCCTGACCTAGTGAGATATACATGGAGGAGGTTTAGTATCCTGACCTAGTGAGAAATACATGGAGGTTTAAATACCCCTGACCTAGTGAGATATACATGGAGGTTTAAATACCCCTGACCTAGTGAGATATACATGGAGGTTTAAATACCCCTGACCTAGTGAGATATACATGGAGGTTTAATATCCTGACCTAGTGAGATATACATGGAGGAGGTTTAATATCCTGACCTAGTGAGATATACATGGAGGAGGTTTAATATCCTGGACCTTGTGAGATATACATGGAGGTTTAATATCCTGACCTAGTGAGATATACATGGAGGAGGTTTAATATCCTGACCTAGTGAGATATACATGGAGGTTTAATATCCTGACCTAGTGAGATATACATGGAGGTTTAATATCCTGACCTAGTGAGATATACATGGAGGAGGTTTAATATCCTGACCTAGTGAGATATACATGGAGGAGGTTTAATATCCTGACCTAGTGAGATATACATGGAGGCAGTTTAATATCCTGACCTAGTGAGAAATACATGGAGGAGGTTTAATATCGTGACCTAGTGAGATATACATGGAGGTTTAAATACCCCTGACCTAGTGAGATATACATGGAGGTTTAAATACCCCTGACCTAGTGAGATATACATGGAGGTTTAATATCCTGACCTAGTGAGATATACATGGAGGAGGTTTAATATCCTGACCTAGTGAGATATACATGGAGGTTTAATATCCTGACCTAGTGAGATATACATGGAGGAGGTTTTAATATCCTGACCTAGTGAGATATACATGGAGGAGGTTTAGTATCCTGACCTAGTGAGAAATACATGGAGGTTTAAACACTCCCTGACCTAGTGAGATATACATGGAGGTTTAAATACCCCGATGCCTAGTGAGATATACATGGAGGTTTAAATACCCTGACCTAGTGAGATATACATGGAGGTTTAATATCCTGACCTAGTGAGATATACATGGAGGCTTAACTGCTAGTCGTCTTCATTTCTTTTTATGCCATTCTCTCTGGCACCAAAAATTTAAAAAGTGTTGATAGGGGACAAAATGCAGTCGGACCATCAGATAATTGTCATATACATTACTCTTACAGCATTTCCACATGGGCGAGGTTACTGTAAATTTAATCAAAGCCTATTGGATGACAACTTGTTTCTAACAGAATAATTTATAAGTGACGTTTCCCGACATAACAGATACAGAACCTTATTGACAGGGAACACTTCTACATGTACCTTTAGAGGCCCTGCAATTCAGGACTCATCTATAAAACAAAAGACATTTAGGTCAAAAGAGTCCATACTAACTATACCAGAGGCAGAGAAGAAATTAGAGGAAAAAAAATCTAATAAATGTGTCACGCCCTGGTCTATATTTATTATGTTTATCTTCATTTATTGGGTCAGGCCAGGGTGTGACATGGGTTTATTTGTGGTGTGCTTCGTCTTGGGGTTGTGTATAGATTAGTCTATGGCTGCCTGAGGCGGTTCTCAATCAGAGTCAGGTGATTATCGTTGTCTCTGATTGGGAACCATATTTAGGCTGCCATATTCTTTGTGCGTTTCGTGGGTGATTGTCCTTAGTGTCCTTGTTCCTGTCTCTATGTTAGTTTACACTAGTATAGGCTGTTTCGGTTTTCGTTACGTTCTTTTTGTAATTGATTCGTGTTTTACGTTTTTTTCATTAAACATGGATCGCAATCTACACGCTGCATTTTGGTCCGACTCTCCTTCGCCTACAGAAAAACCGTTACAAAATGGATGAACTTATTCAAGAAAGATCAAGTGTAATATATTATAAAAAAATACATCAAAATGGATGGAATATGCAGAGAAAATACACAAAATTATTTTTTAATCTTCAACATAGAAATGCTACCAAAAATAAATTTACTGAAACTTGTTACAAATGACAAAGTAACCCATGATTCACCAAACGATGACAGAGGAAGTAAAGTACTTTAAGCAGGTGTTTATTTCCCCTCTTTATGTCTCCTCTTACGAAGCTAATTGTGTGGGAAAAAATATATTAACAAATGTAATATTAACAGCCGAAAGACTCATGTGAAGTTAGAGGAGGAACTTCTTGATGCAACTAAAGCCTTTAAGTCCAGGAAAACTCCAGGGCCGGATGGCCTACCAGTGGAAGGATACCAAACTCCAGGGCCGGATGGCCTACCAGTGGAAGGATACCAAACTCCAGGGCCGGATGGCCTACCAGTGGAAGGATACCAAACTCCAGGGCCGGATGACATACCAGTGGAAGGATACCAAACTCCAGGGCTGGATGGTATACCAGTGGAAGGATACCAAACTCCAGGGCTGGATGGTATACCAGTGGAAGGATACCAAACTCCAGGGCTGGATGACATACCAGTGGAGGTATAACAAACCTCATTATTAGCACGTTTTAACCACTCCTGTAAAAATGATAGATTATCAGGTACTCAACCAGGTCTGATTTCATTATTACTGAAACAGGATCCAAGTGGTGTATATATATATAAAGATCCAGGCCATTTTTTTTAAAGGCCCCTTACACAGTGTTGTGATGAGAAACTTCTAGCAAAATGCATAGTGCATTGAATTAAAAGGTATTGGTCGGATATTATTCATTCTAAATCAGACAGGTTTTTTTTTATTTTTTTATATACATGGACGATACATTGGCCATAATTTAAGACAAGTACTGGAAACAATAGAACACTATGAAAAATCTGGGAAACCAGGCCTGGTATTCATAGCCGATTTTGAAAAGGCTTTTGATGACCTACGACTGGAATTAATATATAAATGCCTGAAATATTTACATTTTGGAGAATCTATTAAAACAATGGGTTCAAGTTATGTATAGTAACCCCAAGTGTAAAATAGTCAATAATGGCTACATCTCAGAAAGTATTTAAACTGTCAAGAGGAGTAAAACAAGGTTGTCCGCTATCGGCATATCTATTTATTATTTCCAGTGAAATGTTAGCTGTTAAAAATTAGATCCAACAATAATATCAAGAGATTAGAAATCCAGGGTTTAAAAACAAAAGGTGTCGCTGATGATTCATGTTCTCTTTTAAATCCACAATTAGAAATTTCTCCACAGCCTCAGAGGATCTAGATACCTGTTCTAACATCTCTGGATTACAACCAAATTGGCGATGTGTACTTACTACTTTTATATTACTGTGTAGTTTAGCAATGAAATGATCTGACAAGGATGTGGATATACTCGTATACATATCCCAAAATAAATTCTCACTGCAATACATTTTCATGAAAATTTGAAAAAAAAAATGATGAAGATCTTGCCACCATAAATGAAAATGTCTATTTGTGGAAAAATTCCCATTAACTACAGTCATATCCCAGTTTAAATATTTGCTGATGGTCTTGCTTACACCTAGTGACACATTTTGAAATTATACAGTGAATTCAGGAAAGTACTCAGACCCAACTCTGGGTCACCGTCACAAGTGACCATCAGGTTCTCGGTCATCTCCCTGACCAAGGCCCTTCTCCCACCGATTGCTCAGTTTGGCCGGGCGACCAGCTCTAGAAAGACTCATGGTGGTTCCAAACTTCTTCCATTTTAAGAATGATGGAGGCCACTGTGTTCTTGGGGACCTTCAAGTGAAGGCGGTCTGAATAGCTTCCGAATGCACTGTGTGTATGTACAGCACCTGTCAAAAGTTGACACCTACTCATTCAAGGGTTTTCTTTATTATTACTTTGTACTATTTTCTGCAATGGAGAATAATAGTGAAGACATTAAAACTATGAAATAACACAATCGTGTATTAACCAACTAAAAGTGTTAAATCAAAAAATATATTTTATATAATTTGAGATTCTTCAAAGTAGCCATCCTTTGCCTTGATGACAACTTGGCACACATCTACTTCATAACTACCTCATAAGTCTAAGGATTTAGACAGAAGAGCCAGTAGAACTTGAACCCTCCCGACCTTCCCGACCCAGAGGCACGTGCAAAGGTTCCATAGTCCCTGGTGACGGGAAGTTCAGCGCCAGACATCAGTCACGCTCCGGTCTCAAACCTAATAAGAGCCGCCTGCTACAAACAGAATACTAGAAAGTATTTGCGAAATACAAACATTAAAACATCTGTTGGTTGTGAAAATAAATCTAGACATCTTTCAATAGTTGGCCAAGAGTGTGAGAATACAGATTCAACATGGACTTATTTATTAAAGCTTGGTTTGTCATTATACAAATGTCATCGTGAAACTGCATGCAGCGGCTCGTTGTGAGGCACGTTACTGAGGAAAAATGAGCGTCGATCATTTTAAAAACTACATTATCTGACAGAATTGCATAACTTAATCATTTCAATATTGCAGTAAAATCCAACTATAAAATTAAACCCATAAATTTTAAAGCCGTTTTTTGTTGTTTTTGTTTTCCCAAGTAAACATGTGTATCATAAAATACACAAGTAAAAGACAACACAGAAGGAGAGACATTAAGAACAAGTTGCAAATAAGACAGTTTCACGTACAGATTCATTTTGCATTGTGTATTTTGCTGTTATAACTAAATAATATCTAAAGTGAGGGGTACAAAGTCAAACACAGAGGCATGTAAAATCAGTATTACAGTAAAAGATGACCTACAGGCTGGACATGGGGGCAAACAGGGGTCCTTAAGACGACTCGTTTCAGGCCCAGTAAAAACGCTGAGTCCTTGGACTAGCTGAGGACGATCTCATTAAATGAATGTTGAAAGCATTCGCAGAACCAGGTTACTGGGAATGCCTGTTTGAGACTCCTCTGGTAGTTGAAACGTTCAAGACGGCCACTGCCGGTCTTCAATTTGACCTTTGACACTATAAAAAAGGGGGGGGTGCTCCGTGATTGGAGTTTTAAAATCCGTCAACTGGAAGTACATTCCCTTCGCGTCAGGAAAGCACCATGGCTTTATGGGTAAAGAGAATGTGCAAACGTTGCTCCTACACACCTGTAGGAGGTGATAACAACAAAGATGACATTCACACATCAATTAGACAATACTAACATCTGAATTCATTGTCAGTCCTCTTGTTTCTCTGAAAAACATGAAGAAACATGAAACAAAAACAAAGGAGGAGCAAAGAAACAGGCACCCAAAGAAACAGGCACCCAAAGAAACAGGCACACAAAGAAACAGGCACACAAAGAAACAGGCTTACAGGCACCCAAAGAAACAGGCACCCAAAGAAACAGGCTTACAGGCACCCAAAGAAACAGGCACCCAAAGAAACAGGCACCCAAAGAAACAGGCTTACAGGCACACAAAGAAACAGGCACCCAAAGAAACAGGCACCCAAAGAAACAGGCACTCAAAGAAAGGACAACTCGTCATTTTGGGGATTTCCCACACAGTGTCACACATCTGTGATAATAAACTAATATTTTCTGTTGACCGCAGTCGGGTACCTTAACCATCACCATTTTGATTTAAGTGGATCGTTAACAAGAGATAATAACCCAGATTTAATTTCACCACAGCTCGTCTACATTTGGCAAAATGAAAAGTAAAAAAAAATAAAAATAAAAAATACTAATTGGTCACAGTTTCTCTGCTGAATGACTTTGGGCAGGCAATCCCTGTCTCTTTGTACAGTATACAGTTGAAAGGTAAATGGATGAGTTAAAATCCTTTTGGGACAAAAAAAAACCCGTCAGAAGTATAACAAAAAAAGCACAAAAACAACAACAACAAAAAAACGATGGATGACTTGTTAAACCACTGGCTAGTTGCTGCTCTTCCTTCTCCGTTATGTTATACAAGTATGTCGTTTTTCGCTTTCTTCAGTCGTTGGTCTCACGCTGTAATCCGAGGCATACCGTGTACACAATCCACTTCCTGAACTCCTGAACTCTTGACCTCAACTGGCTGTTTCCAAACAGGAAGCGGAACTTACACCAAAAAAAAAAAAAAAGGAAAAATGTATTGTCACGCACGAAGAAACGGATCCAAAAAGATGGATGAATAGTCATCATATCTATTCAACCACCCCTCCCCAAAAAAATGAAGGGGAGGAGGGCAGAGTGGCAGCTTCAAGTGTGCGCTGGTCACAGTACTGCCTGTTTTCCACGGGAATGTTCTACGGGGGGGGGGGGGGCAGGAGGGGTTAGGTTGGGGGGGGGGGGGGGGCATGTCAGGGGAGTGTGGAGGTGTTAGGAGAGGGAAAGAAAGGAGAGGAGGGTGAGATTGGGAGGGAGGTGTTAGGAGAGGGAAAGAAAGGAGGAGGAGGAGCAGCTCACCACACCTCCCTTCTCTCTCTCCATGAGCTCTACTCCCACTCTGTGTACCGGGAGGTTTGGAGGTCAGGTCAAACATCACCCGGGAGATGCCAGGGATCTTCTTGATCTCATTCACCATCTTCAGCACCACCTGGGGAGACATGATAGATAATACAAGAGAAGAAGAGACAAGGGTTCAAAGCCGGAGACTGGTTTAAACATCTGCACTGAGAGCAATAGAACTGTGTCGGTCTGTCTGAGCCCCATCTGGTGGTGAGCCTCAGTACCTCCTCGGGGATATGTTTTCCGGGCGTGGCGGGTATCCCGGTCATGAAGTCACTGGTGATGAAAGTCCTGACGACCACAGAGCGCCGACAGG
>NW_027002756.1:0-32500 GCF_036934945.1 Oncorhynchus masou masou | reverse complement strand
CAGTCACCCCCCACACAGCTATAGTACCGACAGTCACCCCCACACAGCTATAGTACCGACAGTCACCCCCACACGGCTATAGTACCGACAGTCACCCCCCACACACACAGCTATAGTACCGACAGTCACCCCCTACACACACAGCTATAGTACCGACAGTCACCCCCACACAGCTATAGTACCAACAGTCACTCCACACACAGCTATAGTACCGACACACACACACAGCTATAGTACCGACAGCCACCCCCCACACAGCTATAGTACCGACAGTCACCCCACACACCAGAGCTTCAGCTAGGGCCAGTTCTGTATGCTACAGAGGTTCTCTATTGACCAACACTTCATTACTGGGATGATTCATCAGAAGTGATCTATTGAATCCTTCACACTTCGACACAGAAACAGACTCTGGGGGAATCAGAGGCCTGTTATTTCCCTCCTCTCTCAGCATAACTCCAGAGAATAATACGCCCTTCTGTTTATACTGCTGTCTCTCTCCTGCCCACCCCAACACACACAGTCACACACACACTCTTTCTGGGGTAAATTTAGTCCTCTGTGGCTTTTAGCAGGAAGTGAGGGGGAGACACACACACACGCTACTGAATGGGCGGCGCCAGCTGTGTCATCATTCCATTATTTCATGCACTTGTCAAACAAACAACATTGTGTAGCCACGACAACCCCGTGTGGATCCCACAACCTGGGGCTGAAGGAAATTAAGTGAAATGTCCAGAGTTCCATTTGACACTGCTGGGAGGCCAAACAGACATTTCCTCTAACCACAGATCTAGGATTTATTTTTTTATTTTACCTTTACTTGTGCTCATCTGATTATCATAGGATCATTTCAAAGATCTCCTTTACTCGGCTACCGAGCTCGTTCATCAACTCAAACATATCTCCAGCCTCCAAACAGAGGTGAATAGAAAGAGAGATTGTTTTATTTATTTAACCTTTTCTGGGCAAGTCAGTTAAGAACTTATTTTCAATGACGGGTTAACTGCCTGTTCAGGGGCAGAACGACAGACGTGTACCTTGTCAGCTCGGGGTTTGAACTCGCAACCTTCCGGTTACTAGTCCAACGCTCTAACCACTAGGCTACCCTGCCGCCCCGATCGGATTAACCTGCCTCAACCCTAAACAGGATTTTAGAAATGTTCTCTGACACAGTATCAGTGAGTAGGGAGTTTCACATACTCAGCCCTGACAGTAGCAGTGAGTAGGGAGTGTCACATACTCAGCCCCTGACAGTAGCAGTGAGTAGGGAGTTTCACATACTCAGCCCTGACAGTAGCAGTGTCCTTGTGTGAAGGAGTGAAGGAATAGCAGGGAGTGTCAAAACTAGTCTTGACATGGCTGCTCAGCAAAGGAATAACCGTCCTGGCGTCAGAACCCAAACCACAGGCTAACATTAGGCCTAGCTACACCACACTGTCAGAGAGGAGCACACAAAGAAGAATGAGACTGAGGTTTGTACTGATCTACGATGTGGGCACTAGGGATTTCTACTTTAATACAAACAGCTCGTCTGAATTCACGAAAGAAAAACAGATGGAAGAACAGAGACATGTGTCATGACGGCTGCTGTTGAGCACAGAGCCTGGGTAACGGAACAGGGCAAACAGCAACATATAGCCGATATAACAGGGTGCTGTTGACCACAGAGCCTGGGTAACGGAACAGGGCAAACAGCAACATATAGCCCACATAACGGGTGCTGTTGAGCACAGAGCCTGGGTAACGGAACAGGGCAAACAGCAACATATAGCCCACATAACGGGGGCTGTTGACCACAGAGCCTGGGTAACGGAACAGGGCAAACAGCAACATATAGCCCACATAACGGGGGCTGTTGACCACAGAGCCTAGGTGAAGTAATTGAGCAGACAGACACATAAAGGACATTGGGTCAAAGAGGGTGCTGTTGACCACTTGTGTGACGACAAACTTCCGCAGCTCTTTGTTCCGGACACTGGTGGCATTACAGCATATTGGATGACTGTCATTCATAATCCCTTCACCCAGTTCAACGTAACATCGATACGTTTAGGCTACTACATGATACTCAAATGTTCCCTATACCCATCATGGAGGTTGCTGCAACCTAGCCTATGAATGACAGATTACAACGTGCACAGGTAGAAGAAATATGTGAGTAATCAAGGTGACAGACGGTGTCATTAAATCCCACCTGGCCTGCATCTCGCTGATCTACTAGGGTGTAATCATTAGTCCAACAGATGCAAACGAGAGTTTCCATTGGACAAATTCAAGTATGTTTATCCCCGTTTTGTTCCATTTGCTTCCATTTAAAAATGCTAGCAAGCTTTAAGTGCTAAAGTCCAACCTCAAAACGTAAATGGAAAAACGAAAGCTTGTAACTTAAATATATTTATACTGAACAAAAAAAATATAAAAACGCAACAATTTCAAAAAACTTTACTGAGTTACAGTTGATAGAAGGAAATCAGTCAACTGAAACACATGTAACCCGTGTGAAATGGCTAGCTAGTTAGCGATGTGACGTGATTCACTCGCTCTGAGACCTTGAAGATGTTTCGCCTGCTCTGCAAGCGCAGCGGCTTTCGTGGAGCAATAGGTAACAAATGCTTCGTGGGCGGCAGTTGTTGATGTGTTCAGAGGGTCCTTGGTTCGAGCCCAGGTTGGGGCGAGAAGACGGACAGAAGCAACAATTACATACACAACTGAAATTAAAGTAAAGTGATTTTTTATTTTTTATTTAACTAGGCAAGACAATTAAAACAAATTCTTATTTACAATGACAGCCTACTCTGGATGACGCTGGGTCAATTGTGCGCCGCCCTATGGGACTCCCGATCACGGCCAGATGTGATACAGCCTGGATTCAAACCAGGGACTGTAGTGATGCTTCTTGCACTGAGATGCAGTGCCTTAGACCGCTGCGCCACTCAAGACGACTTTATAGTGATAAGCTACAAAAGGCTCACTAGTTTTTTATGAAATAATAAATTCATCATCATGCTATTAACAAAATATGTAATATACAGAACCAAATATATTTGATTTAACCTGTTGGTACTAGGGGGCAGTATTTTCATTTTTGGAAAAAAACGTTCCCGTTTTAAAAGGGATATTTTGTCAGGATAAGATGCTAGAATATGCATATAATTGACAGCTTTGGATAGAAAACACTCTAATGTTTCCAAAACTGTAACGATATTGTCTGTGAGTGTAACAGAACTGATGTTGCAGGCGAAAGCCTGAGAAAAATCCAATCCGGAAGTGCCCCATATTTTGAAAGCTCTGTGTTCCAATGAGTCCCTATTGAGCTGTGAATGTCCTATCAACGAGCTTACGCTTTCTACGTATTCCCCAAGGTGTCTACAGCATTGTGACGTGGTTTTACGCATTTATGTTGAATAATAGCCGTAGTCGGCTACATTGCGTAAGTGGTCACCTGATGCTCCCAAGGTGACTCTCGCGTAAAATACAGAGGTAGCCATTACTCCAATTGGTCCTACTGAAAAACGAATTGTCCCGACGGATATATTATCGAATAGATATTAGAAAAACACCTTGAGGATTGATTATAAACAACGTTTGCCATGTTTCTGTCGATATTATGGAGCTAATTTGGAATATTTTTCGGCGTTGTCGTGACCGCAATTTCCGGGCGATTTCTCAGCCAAACGTGAAGAACAAACGGAGCTATTTCGCCTACAAAAATAATCTTTTGGGAAAAAAATGAACTTTGGCTATCTACCTGGGAGTCTCGTGAGTGAAAACATCCGAAGTTCATCAAAGGTAAATTATTTAATTTGATTGCTTTTCGTGACAAGGTTGCCTGCTGCTAGCAAGGCATAATGCTATGCTCGTCTATGATAAACTTACAAATGCTTGTCTAGCGTTGGCTGTAGTAAAGCATATTTTGAAAATCTGAGATGACAGGTTGATTAACAAAAGGCTAAGCTGTGTTCCAATATATTTCACTTGTGATTTTCATGAATAGGAAGATTTTTAGGAAGATTTATGTCCGTTGCGTTATGCTAATTAGTGTGAGACGATGATTACGCTCCCGGACCCAGGTTTGAGTCACAAGAAGTTTTTAATTAAATTATTGTGAATAAATGATGGTTAGTGGCAGTAATGGGCACTACCATCAATTGTTTTATTAGGTGTTCTTAGCATTCCACCCACAATGCCTTTAACCTATTGTTAAAAAAAATCTAAACAGAAATTAAAAATGGTGTTGTTGTTTTTACAAATCTGAACCAACCTCAAATCACTCAGCACTAAGAATCAGATAAACCACCTATCCCTGCTCTACTATAGACGAGCAGTCAGACCATAAAGAGGGGCCTCAGTCAGGTGACCAGTAGATAACTATAAATCAGTGGTCCTCTGTCACTCAATTGATAAGCACATGGCTCTTGCAACGCCAGGATAGTGGGATCAATTTTCCGGGGACCACCCGTACATTTACAGAGGTCAGAGGTCACATTCAGACAGACAGACGGAGCAGCCTCGTGGCCGAGCAGTGCGGAGTGCGAACGAACACTGTGTACAGCGTGTTACCTGGACTCCCACGGTCTTGATCGGCAGCAGGAAGGCATTGAGTGAATGAAGACTGGTGATCTGCAGGAGTTTCTCCTCCTCCTCGTCTGATATACATGACTTCACTCTCTGCAGCAACGTGTGGGGCTGGAGGGGCATAGAGTAAGTTATGGTTATTAGTATTATTAGCTAGTCTGACATTACTACAGTAAGTTGGGGCGGCAGGGTAGCCTAGTGGTTAGAGCGTTGGACTAGTAACCGGAAGGTTGCGAGTTCAAACCCCCCGAGCTGACAAGGTACAAATCTGTCGTTCTGCCCCTGAACAGGCAGTTAGCCCACTGTTCCCAGGCCGTCATTGAAAATAAGAATTTGTTCTTAACTGACTTGCCTAGTAAAATAAAGGTAAAATTTAAATTAAAAAAATTTAAAAAGTTATCAGCATGTTGTTGCATAAAGGTCAGTTGGGGTCAATTCCATCTACAATCTCATTCCAGAATTCAAATCAAATGAATTTGTCACATACACACGGTTAGCAGATGTTAATGGTCACATACACACGGTTAGCAGATGTTAATGGTCACATACACGCGGTTAGCAGATGTTAATGGTCACATACACGCGGTTAGCAGATGTTAATGGTCACATACACGCGGTTAACAGATGTTAATGGTCACATACACGCGGTTAGCAGATGTTAATGGTCACATACACACGGTTAGCAGATGTTAATGGTCACATACACATGGTTAGCAGATGTTAATGGTCACATACACATGGTTAGCAGATGTTAATGGTCACATACACGCGGTTAGCAGATGTTAATGCGAGTGTAGCGAAATGCTTGTGCTTCTAGTTCCAACAATAACCAACCAATAACCAAGTAATCTAACCCAACAATTCCAAAACTACTGCCTTATACACACACAAGTGTAAAGGGATAAAGAATATGTACATAAAATATATGAATGAGTGACGGTACAGAACGACATTGTACGTCCAATTAAGTTGGTTCAAATTGAAATGGAATTGAGACCAACTCTGTTATTACCATCATGTTCCTGTCATAGACTAGTGGAGCTCTGCTCTCTGACCTTTTTGACCATGGCGGAGAAGTCTGTGATGATCTTGAGGATGTTGTTGGTCTCAGCAAAGTCCTTACAGATGTAGGGCTCGTCTGCACAGATCACTCTGATGGCCAGGCCAGGACCTACGGGAGAGGATGAGGTTAACATCACAGCCATACTTCTGCTATTCTCCATGTTGGTTCTAAATGTTCCATGACTATATATAACATCCTGTCCTGTGTTGGTTCTTAATGTTCCATGACTATATAAGGTTCTGTCCTGTGTTGGTTCTAACTATATATAAGGTTCTGTCCTGTGTGTACGGTGGGGTACTGACCAGGGAAAGGGTGTCGACAGACGATGTCCTCTGGCAGTCCCAGTTCTCTGCCCAGGGCCCGAACCTCATCCTTATGGAAGTCCTTCAGCGGCTCAATCACTTTTCCCTGGAGGGAGTGAGAGAGGAGACAGCTCAGACCCGAGGTGGGGACTCGAGTCACAACATTCATGACTTGAGACTAGACTTAAGATAAGAAATAAAATAACATCCGACTCGACTCATTACTTTAATTATCTGGCCAGGTTTTGGAATGTAATGTCACTCGTTTCGTGTCACCGAGCATCCGTGGATTTCTCTCCGCGCTGCCAGACACAGAATCGCACTCGCAAGAGAAAAATAAAAAACTGATTGCCTCGTGAAACGCACACTCGACCAAGCTAACTGTCAATCAACACAGGTCAGGTGAGCTAGCACAGTGAGGTCTGGGGGGTGGGGGGTGAAACGGAATATTATTAATAGGCTAATTATTTATAACATTTATATTTATACCTTTGCTTATTAGATCTGTTGACTAACATCAGCACCAAATGTTTCAAAAACTTCTCGTCTGTGCTTCAGAACCAGAAAGTGGCACATCTTGACCAATCATCAGCATTTGTCTCACAAAGGCAGGTTATTTAATAGATTTTCTCCGGTTTTATCTGGCAAAAACAAAATAGCATATGCATATATATAATCCCTATAAAGTAATGTTTAGCAATCTGCTACAGACATATCTTTGCCACAACAACAACAGGCTAGCAGGTGATCATTGATCATTTTCATGTTTCAGTTAGGGTGGGTTATAGTTCTAGACCTCAATAGGCGCTACTGGCTGTAGGTCTAAAGATAGCTGTGACAGATGTAACATTCTGGCCAATTAATGACCATATTTGTGAGGTAGAAAAAGCCTACAGACAGATCATGCTTTTCCTCTGATCCGGTGACCTCAGCAGCGTACAAGGCCGTGTGATCCTGGTTACTCTGGACGACGGAGGAGGCACAATGTGACATGACATCCCTAGGTGATATTGACTGCTAAGATGAGTGACCTCAGCTGCGTACAAGGCCGTATGATCCTGGTTACTCTGGACGACGGAGGAGGCACAATGTGACATGACATCCCTAGGTGATATTGACTGCTAAGATGAGTGACTTTCAGCTCAAAACATGGTTTATTTCTGGATCTTGCATCACTGTTTATGGCTATAATGACAGGCTACATTTGCGCATTGATTGGGTGGGGCGTGGGGGGGGGGCACAAGCTTTGAACCACTCCTTTTTAAGGGTTGTGGGACTAAAGTCTGAACACCACTGAGCAAGTGTACAGATATAGGATTGGGTAAAGCACGAAAGTCACATTTTTTAGGGAGAGGATTGCCATAATAAATAAAACACGCAGCTCCAAAACAATAACAATTAGTAATGACGAATATGAACTATTTACTTTGCAAACTCACCAGCAATGAGGCATCAAGAAACAATTACTAGCATAGACATACTGCTCTTTTGGTATGTCAACATCGTTTGTGAAGCATTTGAAATGTGTTGTTAAAATGTATTATTACATAATCATGTGTTGTAGACAAAATAATGAAAATGGCTGTCTGGTAACCTTAATAAATATACAAAGATTTGAGGTTGGAAAAAGTAAATTGCCTGTTTCGATGGGTTTCTTTTTTACTTGAGACTCGACTTGCTTATAGACTTGGAACTTGACTCAACCAGTTCGACTTGGGACACGACTTGGGACCGACTTGGGACACGACTTGGGACACCTCTGGGCCAAACAGAAGAGCCTGAGGTGCTCCAACAAAATTGTGTTGGAAGTTTGTTTCAGTGTGTGTGTGTGTGCGTACCTCGTCTCTGAGCTTGCGGATGAGTTCTGTGTCGTTGTGGTGTGTTTTGATGACCTCTGCCTTGCCGCTGGCGGCGGGAGAAGCACTCTCTATGAGGTCTGGCCTCAGGGTGCCCTGGGCTAGGAACACCTCCTCCGGCTTCAGGTTCATCTCCCCTATCACCTCATTGGCCACCTACAGACGCCAATCACACACAAAGGAAGTACATTCAATAGTCTTGATTTTTTTTTTAAAGAGGGACAAACAGACAGACATATACAGATAACAGACTAGGTTGAAGATAAAGGTTAGGACGTTATGATTCATGTGGAAGGTATTTGAAAATAAACAGATTCATGGGACCAGCGGCAGTTTCTAATTAGCAGCACCGTTGCTATAACTACCATAGCTGATCCATTGTTGCTGCATATTAGAATCCTCTGACCTTCGTCATCTTCAACAGATAAGACAGGCAGTACCTTGACGAAGGTGTCTCCGATGATCTTCCTCTTCTCCTCAGGGTTGGTGGTCATGTTGAGGGTCTTGCTGATGCGTTTCCGTGGCGTCCGGTCTTCGTCGGAGATGGGCAGGGTTGTCGTACCGTTATAGAAAGTGTGTGCTGCGTTCACCACTAGAGAGGGAGATCACACAGACACACGAAGAATTTGAAACCAAATCAAACATTGTTAAACTCCCATATCTGTTAGGTGAAATACAGCAGTGTGCAGTCACAGCAGTAAGATGTGTGGCCCGTTGCCTTGACAAAAGGGCAACCAGTGGAACACGAGCATTGTAAATCCAACTTATATTTACTCTGAAAATGTATTTTACCTTTGCTTCAACTACTTGCACATCGTTACAACACATAGCCACTAATATAACATTTGAAATCTCTATATTCTTTCATGCGATATATATAAAAAAAATCACACTCATAAAATATATGTATATACATACATACACACACTACATTCCACAATGCTACATTTGAGTCCATTCTGGACATGTGTAGGACACCAGCTTGGCTTGACCTCTCACCTTTGAGGTTGACGCCTAACTTGACCTCTCACCTTTGAGGTTAATGCCCAGTTTGGATTGACCTCTCACCTTTGAGGTTGATGCCCAGTTTGGATTGACCTCTCACCTTTGAGGTTGATGCCCAGTTTGGATTGACCTCTCACCTTTGAGGTTGATGCCCAGTTTGGATTGACCTCTCACCTTTGAGGTTGATGCCCAGTTTGGTGAGGGCCTCCTCAACGCTCTGGCTCTCTCGTTTCCTCATGAAGCCATTGTCGATGTGCACCGCGATCACCTGCTCCTTGTTCAGAGCTTTGTTCAGCAGGGCCGTGCACACGGTGGAGTCCACCCCTCCACTCAGCAGAACCTGGGGACAACATTTGGACCAGACATGTCAATCAACAGAACTGGAATGACTTCAACACAGTCTGTTTCTCTCCCCTTCCATTATCATCTTCCCACACTTTCTGGGAGCAGAGAGTCGATCACATCGTTCCAGTAGAGAACACAGTTCAATATCACTGTCTAATTTAGTGTTTAATAGCTCAGATGAATGTACTACGCCCTTCCACTCCCAGGGTCTCTATGTATCACTAGCCACTAACTATGCCACTTTGTTTACATACTCATCTCATATGTATATACTGTACTCAATACCATCTACTGCATCTTGCCTATGCCGCTCTGTACCATCACTCATTCATATATCTTTATGTACATATTCTTTATCCCTTTACACTTGTGTGTATAAGGCAGTAGTTTTGGAATTGTTAGCTAGATTACTTGTTGGTTATTACTGCATTGTCGGAACTAGAAGCACAAGCATTTCGCTACACTCGCATTAACATCTGCTAACCGCGTGTATGTGACCATTAACATCTGCTAACCGTGTATATGTGACCACTAACATCTGCTAACCGCGTGTATGTGACCACTAATATCTGCTAACCGCGTGTATGTGACCACTAACATCTGCTAACCATGTGTATGTGACCACTAACATCTGCTAACCATGTGTATGTGACCATTAACATCTGCTAACCATGTGTATGTGACCACTAACATCTGCTAACCAAGTGTATGTGACCATTAACATCTGCTAACCAAGTGTATGTGACCATTAACATCTGCTAACCGTGTGTATGTGACCATTAACATCTGCTAACCGTGTGTATGTGACCATTAACATCTGCTAACCGTGTGTATGTGACCATTAACATCTGCTAACCGTGTGTATGTGACCACTAACATCTGCTAACCGTGTGTATGTGACCATTAACATCTGCTAACCGTGTGTATGTGACCATTAACATCTGCTAACCGTGTGTATGTGACCATTAACATCTGCTAACCGTGTGTAAGTGACCATTAACATCTGCTAACCGTGTGTATGTGACCACTAACATCTGCTAACCGTGTGTATGTGACCATTAACATCTGCTAACCGTGTATGTGACCATTAACATCTGCTAACCGTGTGTATGTGACCATTAACATCTGCTAACCGTGTGTATGTGACCATTAACATCTGCTAACCGTGTATGTGACCATTAACATCTGCTAACCGCGTGTATGTGACCATTAACATCTGCTAACCGTGTATGTGACCATTAACATCTGCTAACCGTGTGTATGTGACCATTAACATCTGCTAACCGTGTGTATGTGACCATTAACATCTGCTAACCGTGTGTATGTGACCATTAACATCTGCTAACCGTGTGTATGTGACCATTAACATCTGCTAACCGTGTGTATGTGACCATTAACATCTGCTAACCGTGTGTATGTGACCATTAACATCTGCTAACCGTGTGTATGTGACCATTAACATCTGCTAACCGTGTGTATGTGACCATTAACATCTGCTAACCGTGTGTATGTGACCATTAACATCTGCTAACCGTGTGTATGTGACCATTAACATCTGCTAACCGTGTGTATGTGACCATTAACATCTGCTAACCGTGTGTATGTGACCATTAACATCTGCTAACCGTGTGTATGTGACCATTAACATCTGCTAACCGTGTATGTGACCATTAACATCTGCTAACCGTGTGTATGTGACCACTAACATCTGCTAACCGTGTGTATGTGACCACTAACATCTGCTAACCGTGTGTATGTGACCACTAACATCTGCTAACCGTGGTATGTGACCATTAACATCTGCTAACCGTGTATGTGACCATTAACATCTGCTAACCGTGTGTATGTGACCATTAACATCTGCTAACCGTGTGTAAGTGACCATTAACATCTGCTAACCGTGTGTATGTGACCACTAACATCTGCTAACCGTGTGTATGTGACCATTAACATCTGCTAACCGTGTATGTGACCATTAACATCTGCTAACCGTGTGTATGTGACCATTAACATCTGCTAACCGTGTGTAAGTGACCATTAACATCTGCTAACCGTGTGTAAGTGACCATTAACATCTGCTAACCATGTGTATGTGACCATTAACATCTGCTAACCGTGTGTATGTGACCATTAACATCTGCTAACCATGTGTATGTGACCATTAACATCTGCTAACCATGTGTATGTGACCATTAACATCTGCTAACCGTGTGTATGTGACCATTAACATCTGCTAACCGTGTGTATGTGACCATTAACATCTGCTAACCCGTGTATGTGACCATTAACATCTGCTAACCGTGTATGTGACCATTAACATCTGCTAACCGTGTGTATGTGACCATTAACATCTGCTAACCGTGTGTATGTGACCAATAACATCTGCTAACCATGTGTATGTGACCATTAACATCTGCTAACCGTGTGTATGTGACCATTAACATCTGCTAACCGTGTGTATGTGACCATTAACATCTGCTAACCGTGTGTATGTGACCATTAACATCTGCTAACCGTGTGTATGTGACAAATAAAATTTGATTTGATTTGTGTTCTATACTATATACTGTACCCACATACTGCATCTAACCGTACTGTAGATTCCTCACCAGTACTTTGGACTTGCCAACTTTCTCCTGGATCTCTGTGATGCAGGACTGCTGGCGGTTCTGGACGGTGAAGTTGGAAGTGCAGCCGGCGATTTCAAACAGGAAGTTACGTAATATCTCTGTGCCCCGCTCTGTCAGGTCCACTTCCGGGTGAAACTGGGTCCCGTACAGTTTCTTCTGCTCGTTGGCAATACCTGTCAGAGAACAAATGGAGCGGGGGGCAGTGGAAGGGTTCGGAACGGTCAAAGACAAGGGGGAAGAAGAGGTGGAGAGGAAAGAAGAGCATTGAGGGCCAAGATCTTCATGATCACATTGCGGAATTGACTGAAATTAGGACGTGTGGTGGTAGACTAAATTAGGGACGTGTGGTAGTAGACTAAATTAGGGACGTGTGGTGGTAGACTAAATTAGGGACGTGTGGTGGTAGACTAAATTAGGGACGTGTGGTGGTAGACTAAATTAGGGACGTGTGGTGGTAGACTAAATTAGGGACGTGTGGTGGTAGACTAAATTAGTCTAAATATACATTTTCCTCCAGGCCCAGGATCCTTTGCCAGAATGCATACCTGCAATGATGCTCCCTGACTGGGCCACCACCTTGAAGCCATCGGCCACCTTGTCCACACTGTCCCCATGAGTCAACAGCACCGGCTCCTCTTTCTGCAGGCCCCTGACAACAAACAGGTCACAGACAGAGTCAAAGGTCAGACAGGAAGTACACTCACACAGGGAAACAATTCCACCCATATTTGGAAATGCCTAATACAACAGGTGTAGTTAGACCCTCACAGCGAAATGCTGAATACAACAGGTGTAGTAGACCTCACAGCGAAATGCTGAATACAACAGGTGTAGTAGACCTCACAGCGAAATGCTGAATACAACAGGTGTAGTTAGACCTCACAGTGAAATGCCTAATACAACAGGTGTAGTTAGACCTCACAGCGAAATGCTGAATACAACAGGTGTAGTAGACCTCACAGCGAAATGCTGAATACAACAGGTGTAGTAGACCTCACAGCGAAATGCTGAATACAACAGGTGTAGTAGACCTTACAGTGAAATGCTTACTTAAAAGCTCTTAAATGCATTGTTGGTTAAGAAAGTAAACTGTATAAAATAAACTGAAGTAAAAAATTAAAATTAAAAAGCAACAATAAAATAACAGTAGAGGCTATTTACAGGTTGTTACGGTACAGAGTCAATGTGGAGGCTATATACAGGGTGTTACGGTACAGAGTCAATGTGGAGGCTATATACAGGGGGTACCGGTACAGAGTCAATGTGGAGGCTATATACAGGGTGTTACGGTACAGAGTCAATGTGGAGGCTATATACAGGGTGTTACGGTACAGAGTCAATGTGGAGGCTATATACAGGGTGTTACGGTACAGAGTCAATGTGGAGGCTATATACAGGGTGTTACGGTATAGAGTCAATGTGGAGGCTATATACAGGGTGTTACGGTACAGAGTCAATGTGGAGGCTATATACAGGGGTTACTGGTACAGAGTCAATGTGGAGGCTATATACAGGGGGTACTGGTACAGAGTCAATGTGGAGGCTATATACAGGGGGTAACGGTACAGAGTCAATGATAGTCAAACAAACATGTACATGTAGGTAGAGGTAAAGTGACTATGTATAGATAATAAACAGAGAGAGTAGCCTGCGGTCTCTCCTTCACTGCAGCCGAGGTGAGTAAAACATTTAAACGTGTTAACCCTGCAAGGCTGCAGGCCCAGACGGCATCCCCAGCCGCGCCCTCAGAGCATGTGCAGACCAGCTGGCTGGTGTGTTTACGGACATATTCAATCAATCCCTATACCAGTCTGCTGTTCCCACATGCTTCAAGAGGGCCACCATTGTTCCTGTTCCCAAGAAAGCTAAGGTAACTGAGCTAAACGTCTACCGCCCCGTAGCACTCACTTCCGTCATCATGAAGTGCTTTGAGAGACTAGTCAAGGACCATATCACCTCCACCCCACCTGACACCCTAGACCCACTCCAATTTGCTTACCGCCCAAATAGGTCCACAGAAGCGCAATCTCAACCACACACTGCCCTAACCCATCTGGACAAGAGGAATACCTATGTGAGAATGCTGTTCATCGACTACAGCTCGGCATTTAACACCATAGTACCCTCCAAGCTCGTCATCAAGCTCGAGACCCTGGGTCTCGACCCCGCCCCTGTGCAACTGGGTACTGGACTTCCTGACGGGCCGCCCAGGTGGTGAGGGTAGGCAACAACATCACCCCGCTGATCCTCAACACTGGGGCCCCACAAGGATGCGTTCTGGGCCCTCTCCTGTACTCCCTGTTCACCCACGACTGCGCGGGCAACGCACGCCTCCAACTCAATCATCAAGTTTGCAGACGACACAACAGTGGTAGGCTTGATTACCAATAACGACGAGACGGCCTACAGGGAGGAGGTGAGGGCCCTCGGAGTGTGGTGTCAGGACAATAACCTCACACTCAACGTCAACAAAACTAAGGAGATGATTGTGGACTTCAGGAAACAGCAGAGGGAACACCCCCTATCCACATCGATGGAACAGTAGTGGAGAGAGTAGCAAGTTAAGTTCCTCGGCATACATCACAGACAAACTAAATTGGTCCACTCACACAGACAGCATCGTGAAGAAGGCGCAGCAGCTCCTCTTCAAACTCAGGAGGGCTGAAGAAATTCTGCTTGTCACCAAAACACTCACAAACTTCTACAGATGCACAATCGAGAGCATCCTGGCGGGCTGTATCACCGCCTGGTACGGCAACTGCTCCGCCCACAACCGTAAGGCTCTCCAGAGGGTAGTGAGGTCTGCACAACGTATCACCGGGGCAAACTACCTGCCCTCCAGGACACCTACACCACCCGATGTTACAGGAAGGCCATAAAGATCATTAAGGACAACACCCACCGAGCCACTGCCTGTTCACCCCGCTATCATCCAGAAGGCGAGGTCAGTACAGGTGCATCAAAGCTGGGACCGAGAGACTGAAAAACAGCTTCTATCTCAAGGCCATCAGACTGTTAAACAGCAACCACTAACATTGAGTGGCTGCTGCCAACACACTGACTCAACTCCAGCCACTTCAATAATGGGAATTGATAGGAAAGGATGTAAAATATATCACTAGCCACTTTAAACAATGCTACCTAATATAATGTCTACATACCCTACATTATTCATCTCATATGTATACGTATATACTGTACTCTATCATCTACTGCATCCTTATGTAATACATGTATCACTAGCCACTTTAACTATGCCACTTTGTTTACATACTCATCTCATATGTATATACGGTACTCGATGCCATCTACTGTATCTTGCCTATGCTGCTCTGCACCATCACTCATTCATATCTTTATGTACATATTCTTTATCCCCTTACACTGTGTATAAGATATTAGTTTTGGAATTGTTAGTTAGATTACTTGTTGGTTATTACTGCATTGTCGGAACTGGAAGCACAAGCATTTCGCTACACTCACATTAACATCTGCTAACCATGTGTATGTGACAAATAAAATTTGATTTGAACAGGGGTCACTGCTAAAGGTTCAGGTGGCCCTTTGATTAGCTGTTCAGGAGTCTTATAGCTTGGGGGTAGAAGCTGTTCAGAAGCCCTTTGGAACTCAATGTGCTTTGTGTCCAACTGTGTGTAATGTCTGAGAGAGGGAGGACTGTGGTTTTCTTATTTTGGAGTGTTTGTGTGTGACGGCCAGGGAAACGATGTGACTGTTGGAATTTTTTGGTCCAGTTGGCGTCAAACACATGGCTCTGGGACAAACCAATGGAGGAAAAAACCCCACTTGTTCTTGAAATAGCCTACCCTGTCACCTCTCGACTTGGTTCTGCTGAAACTCTTTTCGAGCTGCCTCCTCTAAACAATCTTCTTTAGATTATTCGTCTGAACCCACCTGAAGAGAGAGCAGGTGTTGTCCAGTCCGATGTTGAACACTCCATCCTCTCTCACACTCTTCCTGTGTACTGTCCCTCCAAAAACCTTATTCATCATCTGTGGAGAGGACAATTGATCATTAGACTCTTAAAAATCTGCATTTTTTTTATTTTATTGATTGATTGATTGAAAGATGTCATTTCAATTTGTATGTGATCATAAGAAAGTGATTCTTAGTGGATTTTTGATTTTTTTTTTTTTTAAATCAATTGATCTGTCTAGACACACCGTTATTGTAGGTGGTGAAATCATGAACCCGGAGTTTTATGCTAAGGGGTTTTGAGCTGAGGTTTCATGTGCCTTCGGGAAAGTATATAGACCCCATTACTTTTTCTACATTTGGTTTCCTTATTGGATTGAATAAAATAAAGTAATCATCAATCTACACCCAATACCCCATTATGACAGATCAATCTACACCCAATACCCCATTATGACAGATCAATCTACACCCAATACCCCATTATGACAAAGATCAATCTACACTCAATATCCCATTATGACAGATCTACACCCAATACCCCATTATGACAAAGATCAATCTACACTCAATATCCCATTATGACAGATCTACACCCAATACCCCATTTTTTTATTTGAAATAAATTAGCAAACATTTCTAAAAAATTAAAAATAACGTTTTTGCTGTAATTGGAGGTATTTTGCGTAGCTTGAGGGGCGGGGGGGATATTTAGAATAAGCCTGTAACCTAACAATGTGGAAAAAGTCAATGGGTCCCAATACTTTCCAAAGGCACTGTGTGCGTATTTCTCAGGGCCCTCCTACCTGCATTCCATAGCAGATACCCAGGACAGGCTTTCCAATGGTGAATATGGCCGGGTCAAACCAGGGGGCATCCTCAGCGTACACAGAGTTAGGACCACCAGAGATGATGATCGCCCCTGGAGACGGAGAAAAGGGGGAGGAGTAAAGAGTGAAGAACGAGGGGAGGAGAAATATTCAAAGGCAAAATATATATTATATATGGCTCAGTTGGTAGAGCATTGTGCTTGCAACGGCAGGGTTGTGTGTTCGATTCCCGGGACCACCTGTATGAACTCATGACTACGTCACTTTGAAGAAAAGCCTCTGCTAAATGGGGTTTAAAATGTAACCATACTCAAGAGTAGTCATTTTCAGGACAAATAACATACACACTCCCTGTCAGGCTGTCCTGACCACTGTGTTCCTTTTATATAGAACTGTTTTACTTGTGTATAGAACTGCAGGCTCCCTGTCAGGCTGTCCTGACCACTGTGTTCCTTTTATATAGAACTGTTTTACTTGTGTATAGAACTGCAGGCTCCCTGTCAGGCTGTCCTGACCACTGTGTTCCTTTTATATAGAACTGTTTTACTTTTGTATAGAACTGCAGGCTCCCTGTCAGGCTGTCCTGACCACTGTGTTCCTTTTATATAGAACAGTTTTACTTTTGTATAGAACTGCAGGCTCCCTGTCAGGCTGTCCTGACCACTGTGTTCCTTTTATATAGAACTGTTTTACTTGTGTATAGAACTGCAGGCTCCCTGTCAGGCTGTCCTGACCACTGTTCCTCCACAGACTTCAAAGTCGATGGGCAGAAAGAGATGTTAAAAATGATCACACTAGGTGTTATTGTTCTGACAGGTTCTCTCTCTTCCACACCATATGCATTTTTCTTATTCGTTTGGTCCAGGTTTGTTGACTTGTAAATGCCACCCGGGTGCAAGTGTGCTGTCAGTCAGTCTCACCTGAAGCCTTGTTCTCTGATGGCGAAGGCTGGCGTCTCTAGTGGGAGGATCTCTGATTGGACAAACAGCTCTCTGATCCGCCTGTCAATCACCTTGCCGTACTGAGCCCCGGCATCCAGGATGACCACCGCCCCTCACATGAACCATTCTGAGGCTCAACGCTGCTGATGTCCAGCTGGGGAGAAAAATAAATAAATACACTGTCCTGACCACGTAGGAACACTCAATCAGGATAACAACACAGGCCTACGTGTGGAATAGCCTTCAACCATATAGACTCATCAAGGGTAGCATGGGATGTTTTGAATGAAGATACAACAGCCTAAATTCCCCAACAGTGGTTGAATCAAGGGGTGTTCAAAAAAAAGAAGCGTTGCAAAACCTTGCACTCGTTCAAAGACAGGCAAAACATTTACGATGGTGAATGGCCGCCACTTCCCCAACCTCACAGGAACGAGATTCGTTAAGGCCATAACGCAATTTGAGACATGCGAGTCTCAGTACTGAGAAGAGGGCACACGTGACGAGACGTTACACACTCATTCAGTCCCTCATGAGAATCACGAGTCACACAGACACTAGAGGCCTAACCAGGGGCCAGCTAGAGGCCTAACCAGGGGCCAGCTAGAGGCCTTACCAGGGGCCAGCTAGAGGCCTAACCAGGGGCCAGCTAGAGGCCTAACCAGGGGCCAGCTAGAGGCCTAACCAGGGGCCAGCTAGAGGCCTAACCAGGGGCCAGCTAGAGGCCTAACCGGGGGCCAGCTAGAGGCCTAACCAGGGGCCAGCTAGAGGCCTAACCAGGGGCCAGCTAGAGGCCTAACCAGGGGCCAGCTAGAGGCCAGCTAGAGGACTGACCAGGTCCAGTAGGGGCCAGCTAGAGGACGTACCAGGTCCCGTAGTGGCCAGCTAGAGGACGTACCAGGTCCAGTAGGGGCCAGCTAGAGGACTGACCAGGTCCAGTAGGGGCCAGCTAGAGGACTGACCAGGTCCAGTAGGGGCCAGCTAGAGGACTGAGCAGGTCCAGTAGGGGCCAGCTAGAGGACTGAGCAGGTCCACTAGTGGCCAGCTAGAGGACTGACCAGGTCCGGTTGGGGCCAGCTAGAGGACTGACCAGGTCCGGTAGGGGCCAGCTTGAGGACTGACCAAGTCCGGTAGGGGCCAGCTAGAGGACTGACCAAGTACAGTAGGGGCCAGCTAGAGGACTGACCAGGTCCAGTAGGCGACAGCTAGAGGACTGAGCAGGTCCAGTAGGGGCCAGCTAGAGGACTGACTAGGTCCAGTAGGGGCCAGCTAGAGGACTGACTAGGTCCAGTAGGGCCAGCTAGACCATACAGTGAAGTCACAGATGCCAAACTTGGATGCTTTAATCCACCCTATTAGATTTCTAGTAGATATTTCTAGCCAGGATTCACAAGCCAATGGACGTTACTTTAGAATAGATAGATCTACACAAATTGTTCTGCAGTTATATATATATATATATATATATATATATATATATATACCTGCCCCTTATGCATGATTGATGAAGGCAGCCATTGATAAATTGATGTGATCAGTCAATGTTACCAAGGGAGATTGTCTTAGGAATATTAAACATAAACCATAATGATGCTATCAAAACTGTACATTTCTCATGCATTACATTTGGGCATTAGATATGGGCAAAACATTAAACGCGCACCACTCAAGTAAATTGTGAAATAAGAGAGCAGCGGGTCCCCACGTGGTTTCTGACACTACGTGCTTCCGTCAATGAAAAACAACAGGCTCGTGTATCAAACACCGCAAGTGACACCATAAAAACACCAAAACATTTCATATAAAAACCGCTTCGATGCCGAGTTGTCATACCGGGCCTGTTTTCCTGGGAAAGTAAAATGGAGTACTTGTGGATATGAAAATAATACGATGGTTGGCCTATGTTGCAGTTGGCACAACTGTGGTGGGTGGACAGACCGGAGACCGGGCGCTAGCTAACTAACAAGTCATAGTTAGCCATCTAGCGTTAGCTGTCAACCCGATTATTTATGTTAAAATTACCCAACAAATGTACATGGTTCGTAACACGAAATCTCTAACTACTGCTATAAGGGTTAAACATGATGTTAAGTCCACGACCATCTGAAACTGCACTGCTAGTTATTCTGCTAGTGTGGGTTAACTATATATCGGACTATACCTAACGTTGCAGATAGCTACATATCCAGCTGTGCGGGCAGCTAGCTACATTCCCGCGGCTTCTGCTAGCTGACGAGCTAGTAATATATACACAATGAAAGATGCAACAGTGGCATAAAAGTTACATTCACTGTATGCTGGATGTTTATTTTATTTTTTAAATTCCAAAAACATACGTTTAAAAGACGAGGCGACAGGCATCCCAGGCTGGGGGAGCACGCACGCCGTAAGTTTGCTGAAAACACGACACAGGCCGTAGCTAACCGGGGACTCTCCCAGCGCCCATGTACCGCAGCCAAAACATTGAACAAGAAACGGGCTATGTTGCTCCCATGGCGGCACACAGGCCGTTGTTTGACTGACCTTGGTTTCTCCGTTGCACAGAGCCATGGATGACTGTAGCGGAATGAACTCTCCTCCTCGGTCTTCCAGATCTCGTACGCAACAGAGACTAGTGGATGCTCGCGGAGTTGGTGCGCCGACCGCTGACGACAATGTGCGCTAACGAGTACTTCCTACTACAATACTCACTAGGTGGCTGTTCAACTACTTCACTCAATGCATGTGACTGTTCCCTCCTTCTCGGAGAGTAGTGAGTACTAATGGCTGTCTGCGTGGAATTTGGGCTTCTACGGACGAATTACTCCTGGATAATTCAATGAAAAAGTTTATTATGGAAAAGCTTCAGCAGTTTACAAGCGGAAGAATTTGTCCTATGTCTAATTGTCTATATCCACGTGAATAATTTAGTTCGGCTATGTAATTACATAGCAGACTAAACTCCAACTCCATGGTGAAATAACTGAATGATGAACTCCTTCACCATGGAGTTGAGTTTTAGTCCGCAATGTAATTGAAGGATTTATGTTATCCTAGGATACGAGGCCTAAATCATAATCAGGGCGTCCCATAACGCCCCCTTACCATGATGTTGACCTGCCAGAAATAGCACCTCTGTGTTTCTCTGGGGCCCCAACACCTCAGCCCCTTCATATATCAGCCATAGCATCTGTGGTTTAATGTGGTTTAAAACCATTTAGAGGAACAGCCACTAAGAGATGTATCCATTCTCTTAGTGTGTTTTAGTTCTCGGGGTGGATTTTGCAGCCTAGGCGACTACTCTCCTTTTGTCAGTGGGTTAAAGTAGTAGCCGGGAAGAATCAGATCCAGCCTCCCGAGAGGCCTCTTTTGGTTTCAGGTGAGCACTGTGTGCTAATTGTCCCCTCTCATTCTCTCCTATCAGTTAGTTGGAGGGATACTTTTGGATCCCTCTGTGGGTGAAGTGTAACAGGAGCTATGAAGGGAAATCCAGACACCAGTAAGTCGTGATCATGGATTCAACTTCAACTCGACAAAACAGAGTGTTTGCACACTCACTGCATGTAAACATGTTACACTGCATGCAAACATGGTACACTGCATCTAAACATGGTACACTGCATGTAAACATGGTACACTGCATGTAACCATGGTACACTGCATGTAACCATGGTACACTGCATGTAAACATGGTACACTGCATCCAAACATGGTACACTGCATGTAAACATGGTACGCTGCATGTAGACTGCATGTAAACATGGTACACTGCATGTAAACTGCATTTTAAACATGGTACACTGCATGTAAACATGGTACACTGCATCCAAACATGGTACACTGCATGTAAACATGGTACACTGCATGTAAACATGGTACGCTGCATGTAGACTGCATGTAAACATGGTACACTGCATGTAAACTGCATTTTAAACATGGTACACTGCATGTAAACATGGTAAACTGCATGCAAACATGGTACACTGCATGTAAACATGGCACACTGCATGTAAACATGGTACACTGCGTGTAAACATGGTACGCTGCATGTAAACTGCATTTAAACATGGTACACTGCATGTCAACTGCATGCAAACATGTTACACTGCATGTAGACATGGTACACTACATGTATACATGGCACACTGCATGTAAACATGGTACACTGCATGTAAACATGGTACACTGCATGTAAACATGGTACACTACATGTAAACTGAATGTAAACATGGTACACTACATGTAAACATGGTACACTGCATGTAAACATGGTACGCTGCATGTAAACATGGTACACTGCATGTAAACATGGTACACTACATGTAAACTGCATGTACACATGTTACACTACATGTAAACATGGTACACTGCATGTAAACTGCATGTAAACATGGTAAACTGCATGTAAACATGGTACACTACATGTAAACATGGTACACTGCATATAAACCGCATGTAAACATGGTACACTACATGTAAACATGGTACACTACATGTAAACATGGTACACTGCATGTAAACATGGTACACTGCATGTAAACATGGTACACTGCATGTAAACTGCATGTACACATGGTACACTACATGTAAACATGGTACACTGCATGTAAACTGCATGTAAACATGGTAAACTGCATGTAAACATGGTACACTACATGTAAACATGGTACACTGCTTGTAAACATGGTACAATACATGTAAACATGGCACACTGCATGTAAACTGCATGCAAACATGGTACACTGCATGTAAACATGGTACACTACATGTAAACATGGCACACTGCATGTAAACATGGTACACTGCATGTAAACATGGTACACTGCATGTAAACATGGTACACTACATGTAAACTGCATGTACACATGGTACACTACATGTAAACATGGTACACTGCATATAAACATGGTACACTACATGTAAACCTCATGTAAACATGGTACACTACATGTAAACATGGTACACTGCATGTAAACATGGTACACTACATGTAAACTGCATGTAAACATGGTACACTGCATGTAAACATGGTACACTGCATGTAAACATGGTACACTACATGTAAACTGCATGTAAACATGGTACACTACATGTAAACTGCATGCAAACATGGTACACTGCATGTAAACATGGTACATTACATGTAAACATGGCACACTGCATGTAAACATGGTACACTGCATGTAAACTGCATGTAAACATGGTACACTACATGTAACATGGTACACTGCATGTAAACATGGTACACTGCATATAAACCGCATGTAAACATGGTACACTACATGTAAACATGGTACACTACATGTAAACATGGTACACTGCATGTAAACATGGTACACTGCATGTAAACATGGTACACTGCATGTAAACTGCATGTACACATGGTACACTACATGTAAACATGGTACACTGCATGTAAACTGCATGTAAACATGGTAAACTGCATGTAAACATGGTACACTACATGTAAACATGGTACACTGCTTGTAAACATGGTACAATACATGTAAACATGGCACACTGCATAAACTGCATGCAAACATGGTACACTGCATGTAAACATGGTACACTACATGTAAACATGGCACACTGCATGTAAACATGGTACACTGCATGTAAACATGGTACACTGCATGTAAACATGGTACACTACATGTAAACTGCATGTACACATGGTACACTACATGTAAACATGGTACACTGCATATAAACATGGTACACTACATGTAAACCTCATGTAAACATGGTACACTACATGTAAACATGGTACACTGCATGTAAACATGGTACACTACATGTAAACTGCATGTAAACATGGTACACTGCATGTAAACATGGTACACTGCATGTAAACATGGTACACTACATGTAAACTGCATGTAAACATGGTACACTACATGTAAACTGCATGCAAACATGGTACACTGCATGTAAACATGGTACATTACATGTAAACATGGCACACTGCATGTAAACATGGTACACTGCATGTAAACTGCATGTAAACATGGTACACTACATGTAAACTGCATGTAAACATGGTACACTACATGTAAACTGCATGTAAACATGGTACACTACATGTACACTGCATGTAAACATGGTACACTGCATGTAAACATTGTACACTGCATGTAAACATGGTACACTACATGTAAACTGCATGTACACATGGTACACTACATGTAAACATGGTACACTGCATATAAACATGGTACACTACATGTAAACCTCATGTAAACATGGTACACTACATGTAAACATGGTACACTGCATGTAAACATGGTACACTACATGTAAACTGCATGTAAACATGGTCCACTGCATGTAAACATGGTCCACTGCATGTAAACATGGTACGCTGCATGTAAACATGGTACACTACATGTAAACATGGTCCACTGCATGTAAACATGGTACACTGCATGTAAACATGGTACACTACATGTAAACATGGTACACTACATGTAAACATGGTACACTGCATGTAAACATGGTACACTACATGTAAACTGCATGTAAACATGGTACACTGCATGTAAACATGGTACACTGCATGTAAACATGGTACACTGCATGTAAACTGCATGTAAACATGGTACACTACATGTAAACATTGTACACTGCATGTAAACATGGTACACTACATGTAAACTGCATGTACACATGGTACACTACATGTAAACATGGTACACTGCATATAAACATGGTACACTACATGTAAACCTCATGTAAACATGGTAATAATTACATGTAAACATGGTACACTGCATGTAAACATGGTACACCATGTAAACTGCATGTAAACATGGTACACTGCATGTAAACATGGTACACTACCTGTAAACATGGTACACTACATGTAAACATGGTACACTGCATGTAAACATGGTACACTACATGTAAACATGGTACACTACATGTAAACATGGTACACTACATGTAAACATGGTACACTGCATGTAAACATGGTACACTACATGTAAACTGCATGTAAACATGGTACACTGCATGTAAACATGGTCCACTGCATGTAAACATGGTACACTACATGTAAACATGGTACACTACATGTAAACATGGTCCACTGCATGTAAACATGGTCCACTGCATGTAAACATGGTACGCTGCATGTAAACATGGTACACTACATGTAAACATGGTCCACTGCATGTAAACATGGTACACTGCATGTAAACATGGTACACTACATGTAAACATGGTACACTACATGTAAACATGGTACACTGCATGTAAACATGGTACACTACATGTAAACTGCATGTAAACATGGTACACTGCATGTAAACATGGTACACTGCATGTAAACATGGTACACTGCATGTAAACATGGTAAACTGCATGTAAACATGGTACACTGCATGTAAACTGCATGTAAGGGACAAATATGAAGAAGGGTCTTCTGACTTTCTGAAAGGGGACTAATAAATAATGTTCCCGGCTGTTGGAGTGGATGTAGGATGTATGTGTGAACCTATGTTCAGGCTCTGTTTTGTGGACCTTCAGTTAAGCTGAGGTGGGCTGTGGACAGGAATCTCACAGCAAAAGACGATGCCTCCATCTCTTCATTTCAAAGACTCAATCATTGACACTCTTACTTGTGGCTGCTTCGCGTGATGTATTGTTGTCTCTACCTTCTTGCCCTTCCTGCTTTCGTCTTGTGCCCAACGTTTGTGTTTTGTGCTGCTACCGTGTTGTGTTGCTACCATGTTGTTGTCCATGTTGTGTTGCTACCATGCTGTGTTTTCATGTGTTGCTGCCATGCTATGTCGTCGTCTTAGGTCTCTCTATGTGGTGCTGTGGTGCCTCTCTTGTCGTGATGTGTGTTTTGTCCTATATTTGAATTTGAATTTTAATCCCAGGCCACGTCCCGCAAGAACCCTTTGCCTTCTAGTAGACGTTGTATAAATACGAATGTGTTCTTAACTGACTTGCCTAGTTAGATAATGGTTAAATAAAATAATAAATAATCCAACTATTGTGCTGCAGCATCCTGTTTCACACTTTCAGATTCACGTGAACCGGTTTGTTCAGCTGGGATTCTTATCTCTATTTTAAAAGTAAATCGTGTTTGTAAAATAATAAGGAAAGCTGCCGGATATATCATTTGATATAGATCAGGGCAAGATAGGGGACATCTCATCTTCGGTAGGGTAACCTAGTGGTTAGAGCGTTGGACTAGTAACCGGAAGGTTGCGCAGTTCAAACCCCCGAGTTGACAAGGTACAAATCAATCGTTTCTGCCCCTGAACAGGCAGTTAACCCACTGTTCCCAGACGTCATTGAAAATAAGAATTTGTTCTTAACTGACTTGCCTGGTTAAATAAAGGTAAAATTAAAAAAAAAAAAATCACTCATATGAGATTGTCATCTGCTGGAGAAGATGTTTTAAAAAACTAATGATTATGTAGTTATAATATGTAATGTCATGTACATACCCATATAGTGGACTGTAAAATAAAGCTCTAGGTCGAGCAATACCCCCTTCCCATTTCAAACAGTGACTTCTTGTGTGGTGTTAGCTGACACAGTATCACATGGTTCAACAAGTTGGCCTGGTCTGGTCACATGGCATTAACCAGTTCCACATGGCCCCTCATAGCCGTGGCAGAGTCATTCGTTACCTTAGACAGAATGGAGACTCACCCTAGTTGACACCACAGATGCATTACATGGCATTTACTATGTTACTAAGTGAGAGGGGGCTGCTCACAATATACCTCTTGTTTAGTTTGGGTGAGTCTGTAGGAGCAGGGTGATGTGGGCAAAAGAGTATCAGTTACCCCTCTAAAGTCTGTTTAAGAAAACGAGGGTTTTCCACCCAACTGAACACCTCTCCTTGACACTGTCACTCTTTAAAAAAAAAATAAGTGAAAGATCCATTCACAAACTAACAAATGATATCAAATGTATAAAATGTCCTGCATGAATTAAACTGGGCTTCTCGTATAATAAAACTGGTTGCAGCAACCAGTGGAGGGCAGAGGTTTGTTCTGAGGAATAATGGATGAATGTACCACAGAATATAGGTCCATATTGTGAGAGAAGGTTCAAGGAAAGGTTTTTCAACACACACACACACACTGTTATTTTTTTTATTTTTTTTCCATTTTTATTATGAATACAACAAATACATACAAACAAGGGTACATAAACAGTTGTATTACATATCGAGATACATTTTCAATTTGTCAAAATTTTTATGGTACGTATTGCTTTTACATTTACTGATAGAATTTAAATATTATTTGACATTATCTTAAATAATGTGAATAGAGGCTTGGTCTCCGCTCACTTCATTTTTATAGATAAAGAATCTTCCATGACAAAATAAACAAATTAACAATGAAAGTTAAATCAGGGTCCATATCATTTGGATCAATATAAAACATAACATCAGAGTCTCTCAGATTAACTTAATAGTCGCTTATTTTTATAAATCTTCTGACGTAAGAACAGTCACAAAATAAACACAGACACTGTCTCATTCTATTCCTCTACCAACCCTGCCCTGTTCCATGGTAAAGTGATGCATCCTGGGAAAAGGGCCAAAAGTTCTGCTGTGGATAATATTTCACTTGGTTAATTATCACAGTATGAGAGGGGGACATACAGTATCTGTGGCAAGTTTAATACAACTGCAGATGTCAAGTTTATCGGGAAACTGTAGTTGCACCAAATTACCACTAGAGGGGATGACGTTCAAATTTGAAAGGCTCTGTTACCGTGAGAAAGAAAATTGGTATTACAAGTTTTGTTTTTAACAATCGCTTGGACCCATTTCTCAATATTTAGGTCACTTTTTCAAAACTCTTCACACAGTGAGCACAACAGGAGTCTATGTGGAATAAAATGAATCATTTTTCATCGCTTTGGCACAAAATGCATTAATTGATTACAACTTTCAAAATGTAATTCATTATTTTCTCACTCAGACACAACCACCACCAAAACTCTTGTACCTACAGGCCAATTTGCACATGTTTACATACGCTTAAAAATTACGAAAACGGTAAATTCAAAACCTAACACAAAATTGAATATGACAGTAATTTGCTACATTTCTACAGTAACAAGGTATTGAAATATATTCCAAATCTAAAAAATGAAATATTATCAAAACATTCAGACCAACCACAGCTGATTTGTAATTGTATGGGACAATGTGACATTTCACCACTCCCATGCTGTCACAGAGAGGTTTGCAGCCCATCATAGATGGTGTCACTTTTCCTCCCAACTTACACTCCATTCCTCAACCCCATAGAGGACTCTACTGGCTCCTTACACTCCATTCAACCCCATAGAGTATCTATTTTCCTCACACCTTACTTCCATTCAACCCCATAGAGGATCTATTTTCCTTATACACTACCCTATCTTCAACCCCATAGAGTATCTATTTTTCCCCACACCTTACTTCATTCCTCAACCCCATAGAGGATCTATTTTCCTTTCTACACCTTACACTCCATTCCTCAACCCCATAGAGGAACTAGCTCTCACACTCCACTCCATTCCTCAACCCCATAGAGGAACTATTTTACTCTAATGTCGATAAATAGTAGGCCTATATCCATCACTAGCAGGCCTAATGTCGATCACTGGTAGGACTAACAGCTATCACTATTAGGTCTGATGTCGATCACCATTAGGACTAATGTCAATCACCAGTAGGACTAATGTCAATCACCAGTAGGCCTAATGTCGATAACTAGCAGGCCTAATGTCAATAAATAGGCCTAATGTCGATCACTAGTAGGCCTAATGTCCATCACTAGGAGGCCTAATGTCTATCACTAGCAGGCCTAATGTCGAACACTAGGAGGCCTAATGTCTATCACTAGCAAGCCTAATGTCTATCACTAGGAGGCCTAATGTCTATCACTAGCAGGACTAATGTCGATCACTAGGAGGCCTAATGTCTATCACAAGCAGGCCTAATGTCCATCACTAGCAGGCCTAACGTCCATCACTAGCAGGCCTAATGTCCATCACTAGCAGGCCTAATGTCGATCACTAGTAGGATTAATGTCTATCACTAGTAGACCTAATGTCAATAAATAGGCCTAATGTACATCACTAGCAGGCCTAATGTCCATCACTAGCAGGCCTAATGTCCATCACTAGCAGGCCTACTGTCGATCACTAGCAGGCCTAATGTCCATCACTAGCAGGCCTAATGTCCATCACTAGCAGGCCTACTGTTGATCACAAGTAGGCCTAATGTCTATCACTAGCAGGCCTAATGTCTATCACTAGCAGGCCTAATGTCTATCACTAGGAGGCCTAATGTCTATCACTAGCAGGCCTAATGTCGATCACTAGTAGGACTAATGTCTATCACTAGTAGACCTAATGTCAATAAATAGGCCTAATGTCCATCACTAGCAGGCCTAATGTCCATTACTATCTAGCAGGCTTAATGTCTATCACTAGCAGGCCTAATGTCCATCACTAGTTGACCTAATGTCGATCACTAGCAGGCCTAATGTCTATCACTAGCAGGCCTAATGTCTATCACTAGCAGGCCTAATGTCCATCACTAGCAGGCCTAATGTCAATAAATAGGCCTAATGTCGATCACTAGTAGGCCTAATGTCCATCACTAGGAGGCCTAATGTCTATCACTAGCAGGCCTAATGTCCATCACTAGGAGGCCTAATGTCTATCACTAGCAAGCCTAATGTCTATCACTAGGAGGCCTAATGTCTATCACTAGCAGGACTAATGTCGATCACTAGGAGGCCTAATGTCTATCACAAGCAGGCCTAATGTCCATCACTAGCAGGCCTAACGTCCATCACTAGCAGGCCTAATGTCCATCACTAGCAGGCCTAATGTCGATCACTAGTAGGATTAATGTCTATCACTAGTAGACCTAATGTCAATAAATAGGCCTAATGTACATCACTAGCAGGCCTAATGTCCATCACTAGCAGGCCTAATGTCCATCACTAGCAGGCCTACTGTCGATCACTAGCAGGCCTAATGTCCATCACTAGCAGGCCTAATGTCCATCACTAGCAGGCCTACTGTTGATCACAAGTAGGCCTAATGTCTATCACTAGCAGGCCTAATGTCTATCACTAGCAGGCCTAATGTCTATCACTAGGAGGCCTAATGTCTATCACTAGCAGGCCTAATGTCGATCACTAGTAGGACTAATGTCTATCACTAGTAGACCTAATGTCAATAAATAGGCCTAATGTCCATCACTAGCAGGCCTAATGTCCATTACTATCTAGCAGGCTTAATGTCTATCACTAGCAGGCCTAATGTCCATCACTAGTTGACCTAATGTCGATCACTAGCAGGCCTAATGTCAATCACCAGTAGGCCTAATGTCGATAACTAGCAGGCCTAATGTCAATAAATAGGCCTAATGTCGATCACTAGTAGGCCTAATGTCCATCACTAGGAGGCCTAATGTCTATCACTAGCAGGCCTAATGTCGAACACTAGGAGGCCTAATGTCTATCACTAGCAAGCCTAATGTCTATCACTAGGAGGCCTAATGTCTATCACTAGCAGGACTAATGTCGATCACTAGGAGGCCTAATGTCTATCACAAGCAGGCCTAATGTCCATCACTAGCAGGCCTAACGTCCATCACTAGCAGGCCTAATGTCCATCACTAGCAGGCCTAATGTCGATCACTAGTAGGATTAATGTCTATCACTAGTAGACCTAATGTCAATAAATAGGCCTAATGTACATCACTAGCAGGCCTAATGTCCATCACTAGCAGGCCTAATGTCCATCACTAGCAGGCCTACTGTCGATCACTAGCAGGCCTAATGTCCATCACTAGCAGGCCTAATGTCCATCACTAGCAGGCCTACTGTTGATCACAAGTAGGCCTAATGTCTATCACTAGCAGGCCTAATGTCTATCACTAGCAGGCCTAATGTCTATCACTAGGAGGCCTAATGTCTATCACTAGCAGGCCTAATGTCGATCACTAGTAGGACTAATGTCTATCACTAGTAGACCTAATGTCAATAAATAGGCCTAATGTCCATCACTAGCAGGCCTAATGTCCATTACTATCTAGCAGGCTTAATGTCTATCACTAGCAGGCCTAATGTCCATCACTAGTTGACCTAATGTCGATCACTAGCAGGCCTAATGTCTATCACTAGCAGGCCTAATGTCTATCACTAGCAGGCCTAATGTCCATCACTAGCAGGCCTAATGTCAATAAATAGGCCTAATGTCGATCACTAGTAGGCCTAATGTCCATCACTAGGAGGCCTAATGTCTATCACTAGCAGGCCTAATGTCCATCACTAGGAGGCCTAATGTCTATCACTAGCAAGCCTAATGTCTATCACTAGGAGGCCTAATGTCTATCACTAGCAGGACTAATGTCGATCACTAGGAGGCCTAATGTCTATCACAAGCAGGCCTAATGTCCATCACTAGCAGGCCTAACGTCCATCACTAGCAGGCCTAATGTCCATCACTAGCAGGCCTAATGTCGATCACTAGTAGGATTAATGTCTATCACTAGTAGACCTAATGTCAATAAATAGGCCTAATGTACATCACTAGCAGGCCTAATGTCCATCACTAGCAGGCCTAATGTCCATCACTAGCAGGCCTACTGTCGATCACTAGCAGGCCTAATGTCCATCACTAGCAGGCCTAATGTCCATCACTAGCAGGCCTACTGTTGATCACAAGTAGGCCTAATGTCTATCACTAGCAGGCCTAATGTCTATCACTAGCAGGCCTAATGTCTATCACTAGGAGGCCTAATGTCTATCACTAGCAGGCCTAATGTCGATCACTAGTAGGACTAATGTCTATCACTAGTAGACCTAATGTCAATAAATAGGCCTAATGTCCATCACTAGCAGGCCTAATGTCCATTACTATCTAGCAGGCTTAATGTCTATCACTAGCAGGCCTAATGTCCATCACTAGTTGACCTAATGTCGATCACTAGCAGGCCTAATGTCTATCACTAGCAGGCCTAATGTCTATCACTAGCAGGCCTAATGTCCATCACTAGCAGGCCTAATGTCAATAAATAGGCCTAATGTCGATCACTAGTAGGCCTAATGTCCATCACTAGGAGGCCTAATGTCTATCACTAGCAGGCCTAATGTCCATCACTAGGAGGCCTAATGTCTATCACTAGCAAGCCTAATGTCTATCACTAGGAGGCCTAATGTCTATCACTAGCAGGACTAATGTCGATCACTAGGAGGCCTAATGTCTATCACAAGCAGGCCTAATGTCCATCACTAGCAGGCCTAACGTCCATCACTAGCAGGCCTAATGTCCATCACTAGCAGGCCTAATGTCGATCACTAGTAGGATTAATGTCTATCACTAGTAGACCTAATGTCAATAAATAGGCCTAATGTACATCACTAGCAGGCCTAATGTCCATCACTAGCAGGCCTAATGTCCATCACTAGCAGGCCTACTGTCGATCACTAGCAGGCCTAATGTCCATCACTAGCAGGCCTAATGTCCATCACTAGCAGGCCTACTGTTGATCACAAGTAGGCCTAATGTCTATCACTAGCAGGCCTAATGTCTATCACTAGCAGGCCTAATGTCTATCACTAGGAGGCCTAATGTCTATCACTAGCAGGCCTAATGTCGATCACTAGTAGGACTAATGTCTATCACTAGTAGACCTAATGTCAATAAATAGGCCTAATGTCCATCACTAGCAGGCCTAATGTCCATTACTATCTAGCAGGCTTAATGTCTATCACTAGCAGGCCTAATGTCCATCACTAGTTGACCTAATGTCGATCACTAGCAGGCCTAATGTCAATCACCAGTAGGCCTAATGTCGATAACTAGCAGGCCTAATGTCAATAAATAGGCCTAATGTCGATCACTAGTAGGCCTAATGTCCATCACTAGGAGGCCTAATGTCTATCACTAGCAGGCCTAATGTCGAACACTAGGAGGCCTAATGTCTATCACTAGCAAGCCTAATGTCTATCACTAGGAGGCCTAATGTCTATCACTAGCAGGACTAATGTCGA
>NW_027002755.1:0-6041 GCF_036934945.1 Oncorhynchus masou masou | reverse complement strand
GAGAAATGAAGGCTATTCCATGTGAGAAATTGCCAAGAAACTGAAGATCTTGTACAATGCTGTGTACTACTCCCCTTTCACAGGACAGCACAAACCGGCTCTAACCAGAATAGAAAGAGGAGTTGGAGGCCCCGGTGCACAACCGAGCAAGAGGAGAAGTACATTAGAGTGTCTAGTTTGAGAAACAGATGCCTCTACAAGTCCTCAACTGGCAGCTTCATTAAATAGTACCCGCAACTCCAGGATGCTGGCCTTCAAGCTTGAAATCTTGCACCTGAGGCTGCTTTCCTTGTTGCTGTCGATTTTAAGACACGTGATGCCCATCTTCCATTAACACGTCTCCTTCGCAACTAGAGGCGGTAAAGACCACTGTTACTTTACCCACAAGAAAGCATACAAGGCCCTCCCTCATCCCCTTCACTCACAAATCAGATCATGACTTCGTACCCTGCTTCCTGTTTGAGCTTCTGCTTGTTAACAGAAGTACCCATGACTCGCTCCATTGAGAAATGGGAATCAGAATCAGAGATTATGCTACAGGACAACTTTGCTAGCACTGATTGGAATATGTTCAGAGACTCTGCTGATAACATCGACGAGCTAACCACCTCCGTCACCGGCTTCATTGGGAAATACATAGCCAATGTTTTCCCCACAGGAAGGTTTGCTGCTTCCACAATCAAAAGCCTTGGATTAACACAGAGGTTGGCGTTGAACTAAAGGACAGGGCTACCGCAGAGAGGGCTATCACAGACAACCCTGCGGCTATGGCTGAGGACAGTACAATAAGTACATGAAGTCCCGCTACGGCATAGACATCAAATGAGCAAAAGGAGAATCTAGGAATAAGGTGGAATCATATTAGGCAGGTTCACACAGGGGCTTACAGTCCATTACGGATTACAAAGGAAGACCCAGCTGTCATCTGGTGAATGATGCCTCTGTCAGATTAACTCAATGCATTTTATGCACGCCTCGAAAATAACAACACTGTGCCGTGCGTGAGGGCTCCCCACCACCCAGAGGACTGGGTGATCTCGCTGTCCGAGGCCGACGTGAGTAAGGTCTTTAACCAGGTCAACACTCACAAGACCGGGGGCCAGACGGTATTCCAGGGCACATTCTCAGAGCTAGTCCAAAGCTCCAACCACTAGGCTACCCTGCCGCCCCTGAGCCAAATCCTGACTGATGGCAGCCCATTCTTGCATAATCAATGCTTGGAGTTTGTCAGAATTTGTGGGTTTTTGTTTGTCCACCTGTTCTCAATGGGATTAAGTTCTGTGGAGTTTCCTGGCCAAAATATAATGTTTTGTTCCCAGAGCCACTTAGTTATCACTTTTGCCTTATGGCAAGGTGCTCCATCATGCTGGAAAAGGCATTGTTCGTCACCAAACTGTTCCTGGATGGCTGAGAGAAGTTGCTCAGAGGATGCGTTGGTACCATTCTTTATTCGTGGCTGTCTTCTAGGCAAAATTGTGAGTGAGCCCACTGCCTTGGCTGAGAAGCAACCCCACACATGAATGGTCTCAGGATGCTTTACTGTTGGCATGATACAGGACTGATGGTAAACGCCTCCACCTTTGTCTTCTCCGGACAAGCTTTTTCTGGATGCCCCAAACAATTGGAAAGGGGATTCATCAGGAAAATGACTTTTTACCAGTCCTCAGCAGTCCAATCATTGTACCTTTTGCAGAATATCAGTCTGTTCCAGATGTTTTTCCTGGAGAGATTTGGCTTCTTTGCTGCCCTTCTTGACACCAGGCTATCCTTCAAAAGTATTTGCCTCACTGTGTATGCAGATGCACTCACACCTGCCTGCTGTCATTCCTGAGCAAGCTCTGTACTGGTGGTGCCCTGATGCCGCAGCTGAATCAACTTTAGGAGACGGTCCTGGCGCTTGCTGGACTTTCTTGGGCACTCTGAAGCCTTCTTTGAAGTTCTTGATGATTTAGGTGCATTCTTACTGGCAGCAATATCCTTGTCCGTGAAGCCCTTTTTGTGCAAAGCAATGATGACAGCACGTGTTTCCTCGCAGGTAACCATGTTTGACAGAGGTAGATTGATGAGGTAGAGTGATTCCAAGCACCAGCTTCCAGTCTGTTATTCGAACTCAATGACAGACTGATCTCCAGCCTTGTCCTCGTCAACACTCACACCTGTGTTAATGAGAGAATCACTGACATGATGTCAGGTGGTCCTTTTGTGGCAGGGCTGAAAATGCAGTGGACATTTTTGGGGATTCAGTTCATTTGCATGGCAAAGAGGGACTCTGCAATTAATTGCACTTCATCTGATCACTCTTCATAAAATTCAGGAGTATATGCAATTGCCATCATACAAACTGAGGCAGCAGACTTTGTGAAAATTAATATTTGTGTCATTCTCAAGCTTTTGGCCACGACTGTACTTGGCACGTGACATTAAAACTTGAAACTGAAACATAGAACATTTGATTTAGTTGATTTATTCCAATGATTTATACATACATTAGATGACCCATCGGCACTGTTTTGATGCTACCGTGCCTCCCACTTGGTACTCCCCCACCGTTGTAAAAAAAATATTTTAGAAACTATAGAAATGCATTTGTTCATGTCCACACTTTGTTTTTGCCACATTTATTCCACTACAGACAGCTTAATGTATACGTTTTAATTATATTATGTGAGCTAAACGAAAAAATATGTAAAAACATTTTCTTTCATTTTCTATTTCACCTTTATTTTACCAGGGAAGACTTCTGATTTAAATTCAATTTTCACAGAACTGCTTGTTGCAATTTCGATGAGGCTCTCTTTTTCATATATCGGTGACCTGAGGAAGGGCATGAAAAGGATAACAACCAGTTGTTTGTGTCATCTGTTTTGGAAAAGTACTCAACACACTGTACACTCAACCACTCAGGTGCTTCACTATATCACATTTGACATCGTCCGTAAACTTGTGTTAATTTACACACACAATTATACAATGATGTAAACACCTGTGTGTTGTCCTTGTTAATGCAGACAGATAAGAGCTCCAACTTCTTAATCATAGCCCTCACCCCTGTCCCGCACATTGAATAAAGTTGCGGAGAGTGACTGTAATCCTAGATTCAGATCATTCAGACGAAAAAAACATCATCCAGATAGACCAGTCTTGTGAGAAACTCGTCAGCCATGCAAGCAGCCAGACAATTGAAAATTATGGTCAGTAAAGAGAACTTTTTTTAGCTCATCTCTCAATTTAAAAATACATGTCAATACTTTGCCTCTTGATAACCAGCGCACTTCTGTATGTTGTAAAAGCATTACATGGTCACTGCCCATACTTTCATTGCATTGTGCAGAAAATACACGGTGAGTTCAGGGGCCTTGCTTTAACAAAGTTAACTATTTTCACTGTAGTGTCCAAACGTCTGTCAAGTCAGACATTCCCTACCTCTCGGTATGCTGCAGTGTACCCAAGTGGCGTCGGGAGCAACTACACTGCATGTCTCTCTGCCCTGTCTCCTGTCATGGTTTTTGCTCCATCAGTACAGATACCAACATGAGCAGCAGCGTTTGGCTACATACGGCCCATTAGTGGAATTCCCACAAGGGAGTAATGATTAATGTGATTGGATGGTGTTAATTATTTGACTACGCTTAGCCCTGTATTTGACATTGTGTTGTTATTTCACTGAATTATTGGTGGATGGTTTAATTTTATTTTTGGCAGTGAAAGTAAACCCGACGCATTGCTGCCGCATTCCCAGTTGGGAATAACTGGCTTAGATCATAGGAATCATAGTGCTGACATATTTATAGACCTATCCAAGCCTTTGATACTGTTGACTGTCCCGCTACTCATTCAAAGGTTGTCTGAAATGGCCTCGACCAGCTGGTGTAAAGTACTTAAGTAAAAATACTTTCAAATTCTACTTAAGTAGATTTTTGGGGTATCTGTACTTTACTATTTCTATTTACTCCAATACATTCCTAAAAGAATGTACTTTACTCCATACATTTCCCTGACACCTAAAAAGTACTTATTACATTTCGAATGCTTAGCAGGACAGACTTTTTTCTATCCAATTCACACACTTATCAAGAGAACATCCCTGGTCATCCTTACTGCCACAAATGCTTTGTTTGTCAATTATGTCATCAATGTGTCCTTGGCTATCCGTAAAATAATAAAACAAGAAAATCATGCCGTCTGGTTTGCTTAATATAAGGAATGTTAAATGATTTATACTTTTACTTTACCTTTTGATACTTAAGTGTACTGTATTTAATCAATTACATTTGTTTTGATACTTAACTATATTTAACACCAAATTCTTTTAGACTTTTACTCAAGTAATATTTTACAGGGTGACTAACTTTTATTTTATTCATTTTCTATTAAGGTATCTTTACTTTTACTCAAGTATGACAACTGGGTACTTTTTCCACCACTGGCCTCGACCAGGCGTCTTGCAAATGGTTACCTGTCTGACTATCTGTCAGACAGGACACAATGTGTGCTTTTTGATGGTGTCAAGTAACAACAATATTACTAAAAGTGTAGGGATCGATTTTGGGAGCTGTCCTCTTGAATATTTATATAAGTTCTATTGGTCTATCTGCAAACCTGTAACATTCATCTGGTCACTGTTGCACGCTTATTGCCCATGGCTGGACCATGCTATGGAGCTGCAATCAGATTGTGTTGCCTTGCAGAAAGTCCTTGTTGTTGTAAAATTGGTACTTAAATGCAAGAATAACTAAATGTATGTTATTTTCTTTAATTTCTTCGAGCAGGTCCCCACTATAAATATTCAGCTTTTGTATTGACAATAGTTTGATATTTACAAAACATATGGTTGAGCTAGTTAAGAAGCTGATATTTAAAGTAGGCTTATTTTATAGAAATAGATCATGCCTTCTTCTAACAGCAGGAAGCAGATTGTAAAGTCAATCAACTTTCCTGACAGTTTTTGACTGGTGACACCATTTATCGGAATGCATCAGCCATTACTAGGCAGGTGCTTCTAAGACCTGCATATTTGGGGTTTTAGGCTGGGTTTGTACAGCACTTTGAGATATCAGCTGATGTACGAAGGGCTAAATAAATAACAATTTGATTACTTCTTAAACCTGTGGATGCTGTCTACTATAGGGCCTTCGCCATCAAAGTGACAGTTTTAATATGCATCCTGTATTTCCTGGTCCTCATTAAGTTCCGCAGGTCACTACATTCTTGTTGACAAAGCTTTATTACACAAGCTTCTGACCTACCTCACTTCACTGTTAAAATGTAAAAAAATATGAGACAACAAACCTGTTCACAGGATGGTTAACTCTGGAGGTTCCACTAGTACATTCCAATCCAGGTAAATCTGCCTTCTGTTTTAGTGCCCCCATTTTTGGAATAGCCTACGAAACTCCCTACATCTTGAAGTTTAGAATTTTAACGGTAGAATGAACTTAATGCGAATTGCAACTGGTTGGATTGAATAATAATTGTATTTGTGGTGTTTGAAGCTGTAGTGTTTATTCTGCCATTTCTAGTTTATTTTTATTGATCATTTTGATTTTGTTGTATTGTTGTCCTCAGGGCACCATTGTAAATGAGACCGGGTCAGTAACGGTGTTCCCCTGAATAAATAAGTAAAATAATAATTTGGTCCAAGGGTACCAGTGAAAACAAAGTACCTGGTCACGTTAGTTTTTGGTTAACAATTTGTTTGTTTTTATTATCATAATTATTCAAACAGTAATGTACAATTGACCAAAAATAAACCAACCCCTGTCTATGTGTGCAGTGTAGGTAGGACCTATACACTGAGTATACCCAACAATAGAACTAATATTGAGTTGAACTAATATTGAAAGCGTCTCCACAGGGGTATTAGCCCATAAATGTTGATTCCAATGCTTCCCACACAGTTGTGTCAAGTTGGCTGGATGTCCTTGGGTGGTGGACAATTCTTGATACACACGGAAACTGTTGAGTGTGAACTCAGCAGCGTTGCAGGTCTTGACACAAAACCTGTGCTTGGCACCTACTTCCCCTAAAGCCAAAATTATATC
>NW_027002754.1:0-6042 GCF_036934945.1 Oncorhynchus masou masou | reverse complement strand
GGTGGTGGTTGTGGTGAGGGTGTGGTGGTGATGGTGGTGATGGTGGTGGTAGAGGTGATGGTGGTGATGGTGGTGATGGTGGTGATGGTGTGGTGGTGTTGGTGGTGAGGATGATGGTGGTGGTGGTGGTGAGGATGATGATGGTGGTGGTGGTGGTGGTGATGGTGATGGTGGTGGTGGTGGTGGTGGTGTTGGTGTTGGTGATGGTGGTGGTGATGGTGATGGTGTTGGTGATGGTCATGGTGGTGGTGGTGGTGGTGGTGGTGATGGTCGTGGTGGTGGTGATGGTGGTGGTGGTGGTGGTGTTGGTGGTGATGGCGATGTGGTGGTGGTGATGGTGATGGTGGTGGTGGTGATGGTGGTGGTGGGGTGGTGGTGACAGTGGGGGTGATGATGATCATGGTGGTGTGATGGTGGTGGTGGTGAGGGTGATGGTGTAGGTGGTGGTGTTGGTGGTGGTGTAGGTGATGATGGTGGTGGTAATGGTGGTGGTGATGGTGGTGATGTTGGTGGTGGTGGTGATGCTGGTGGTGTTGGTGATGGTGGTGTTGGTGTTGGTGATGGTGGTGATGGTGGTGATGGTGTGGTGGTGGGGATGGTAGTGGTGGTGTTGGTGTTGGTGGTGGTGATCATGGTGGTGATGGTGTGGTGGTGGTGATGGTGGTGTGATGGTGGGGGTGGTGGTGAAGGTGATGATGATGATGATGATGGTGGTGGTGATGCTGGTGGTGGTGATGATGATGGTTGTGGTGGTGATGGTGTGGTGGTGGTGGTGATGGTGATGGTGATGGTGATGGTGGTGGTGGTGATGGTGGTGGTGGGGTGGTGGTGACAGTGGGGGTGATGATGATGATGGTGGTGTGATGGTGGTGGTGGTGGTGGTGAGGGTGATGGTGTAGGTGGTGGTGGAGGTGATGATGGTGGTGGTGATGGTGGTGAAGGTGGTGGTGGTGATGATGGTGGTGATGGTGGGTGGTGGTGGTGATGGTGGTGGTGGTGATGGTGTGGTGGTGGTGGTGAGGATGGTGGTGTTGGTGTTGGTGTTGGTGTTGGTGGTGGTGGTGGTGGTGATGGTCGTGGTGGTGGTGATGGTGGTGGTGGTGTTGGTGGTTGTGTTGGTGATGGTGGTGGTGGTGAGGGTGATGGTGTAGGTGGTGGTGTTGGTGGTGGTGTAGGTGATGATGGTGGTGGTAATGGTGGTGGTGATGGTGGTGATGTTGGTGGTGGTGGTGATGCTGGTGGTGGTGGTGATGGTGGTGTTGGTGTTGGTGATGGTGGTGATGGTGGTGATGGTGTGGTGGTGGTGGTGATGGTGGTGGTGTTGGTGGTGATGGTGGTGGTGATGGTGGTGGTGTTGGTGGTGGTGTTGGTCTTGATGATGGTGGTGGTGATGGTGGTGATGGTGGTCATGGTGTGGTGGTGGTGGTGGTGATGGTGGTGGTGTTGGTGGTGATGGTGGTGGTAATGGTGGTGGTGTTGGTGGTGGTGTTGGTGGTGATGGTGGTGGTGGTGTTGGTGGTTGTGGTGATGCGGTGGTGGTGGTGGTTTCGGTGGTGGTTGTATCGGTGGTGGTTGATGGTGGTGATGTTGTGTGGTGGTGGTGGTGGCGAGGATGATGGTGGTGGTGATGGTGGTGATGGTGTGGTGGTGGTGATGGTGGTGTTGGTGGTGATGGTGGTGATGGTGTGGTGGTGGTGTTGGAGATGGTGGTGTTGGTGATGGTGGGGGTGGTGGTGATGGTGGTGGTGGTGATGGTGTGGTGGTGGTGGTGAGGATGATGGTGGTGGTGTTTTTGGTGGTGTGGTGGTGATGGTGATGGTGGTGGTGATGGTGGTGGTGTTGGTGTTGGAGTTGGTGATGGTCGTGGTGGTGGTGGTGGTGATGGTCGTGGTGGTGGTGATGGTGGTGGTGGTGGTGGTGGTGGTGGTGATGGCGATGTGGTGGTGGTGATGGTGATGGTGATGGTGGTGGTGGTGATGCTGGTGGTGTTGGTGATGGTGATGGTGGGGTTGGTGGTGTTGGTGATGGTGGTGATGGTGGTGGTGATGGTGGTGATGATGTGGTGGTGGTGGTGGTGATGGTGTTGGTGGTGATGGTGTTGGTGGTGATGGTGGTGGTGTCGTGGTGGTGATGGTGATGGTGGTGATGGTGATGGTGGTGATGGTGTGGTGGTGGTGGTGGTGGTGATGGTGGTGGTGTTGGTGGTGATGGTGGTGGTAATGGTGGTGGTGTTGGTGGTGGTGTGGTGGTGATGGTGATGGTGGTGGTGATGGTGGTGGTGTTGGTGTTGGTGTTGGTGATGGTCGTGGTGGTGGTGGTGTTGGTGGTGGTGGGTGGTGGTGATGGTGATGGTGGTGGTGATGATGGTGGTGGTGATGGTGGTGATGTGATGATGGTGGTGGTGGTGGTGGTGGTGGTGGTGAGGGTGATGGTGGAGGTGGTGGTGTTGGTGGTGGTGGAGGTGATGATGGTGGTGGTGATGGTGGTGGTGATGGTGGTGGTGATGGTGGTGATGATGGTGGTGGTGGTGATGCTGGTGGTGTTGGTGATGGTGATGGTGGGGTTGGTGGTGGTGTTGGTGGTGGTGGTGGTGATGGTGGTGTGGTGGTGATGGTGGTGGTGTTGGTGGTGATGGTGGTGGTGATGGTGATGGTGGTGGTGTTGGTGGTGGTGGTGATGGTGGTGGTGGTGATGGTGGTGATGGTGGTGATGGTGTGGTGGTGGTGATGGTGGTGGTGTTGGTGGTGGTGGTGGTGATGGTGGTGGTGATGGTGATGGTGGTGATGGTGGTGATGGTGTGGTGGTGGTGGTGGTGATGGTGGTGGTGTTGGTGGTGATGGTGTTGGTAATGGTGGTGGTGTTAGTGGTGGTGTGGTGGTGATGGTGATGGTGGTGGTGATGGTGGTGGTGCTGGTGTTGGTGATGGTGGTGGTGGTGATGGTGGTGATGGTGGTGGTGATGGTGGTGATGATGTGGTGGTGATGGTGGTGGTGATGGTGGTGGTGTTGGTGGTGGTGGTGATGGTGGTGGTGTTGGTGGTGGTGGTGGTGGTGGTGATGGTGGTGGTGATGGTGGTGATGGTGGTGATGGTGTGGTGGTGGTGGTGGTGGTGGTCATGGTGGTGGTGTTGGTGGTGATGGTGGTGGTAATGGTGGTGGTGTTGGTGGTGGTGTGGTGGTGATGTTGATGGTGGTGGTGATGGTGGTGGTGTTGGTGTTGGTGATGGTCGTGGTGGTGGTGGTGGTGGTGATCAAATCAAATTCAAATCAAATTTATTTATATAGCCCTTCGTACATCAGCTGATATCTCAAAGTGCTGTACAGAAACCCAGCCTAAAACCCCAAACAGCAAGCAATGCAGGTGTAGATGCACGGTGGTTAGGAAAAACTCCCTAGAAAGGCCAAAACCTAGGAAGAAACCTAGAGAGGAACCAGGCTATGTGGGGTGGCCAGTCCTCTTCTGGCTGTGCCGGGTAGAGATTATAACAGAACATGGCCAAGATGTTCAAATGTTCATAAATAACCAGCATGGTCGAATAATAATAAGGCAGAACAGTTGAAACTGGAGCAGCAGCACGGCCAGGTGGACTGGGGACAGCAAGGAGTCATCATGTCAAGTAGTCCTGGGGCATGGTCCTAGGGCTCAGGTCCTCCGAGAGAGAGAAAGAAAGAGAATTAGAGAGAGCATATGTGGGGTGGCCAGTCCTCTTCCGGCTGTGCGGTGGGATTATAACAGAACATGGCCAAGATGTTCAAATGTTCATAAATGACCAGCATGGTCGAATAATAATAAGGTAGAACAGTTGAAACTGGAGCAGCAGCACGGCCAGGTGGACTGGGGACAGCAAGGAGTCATCATGTCAGGTAGTCCTGGGGCATGGTCTAGGGCTGGGTCCTCGAGAGAGAGAATGAGAGAATTAGAGAACGCACACGTAGATTCACACAGGACACCGAATTGGACAGGAGAAGTACTCCAAATATAACAAACTGACCCCAGCCCCCCGACACATAAACTACTGCAGCATAAATACTGGAGGCTGAGACAGGAGGGGTCAGGAGACACTGTGGCCCCACCCGAGGACACCCCCGGACAGGGCCAAACAGGATGGATATAACCCCACCCACTTTGCCAAAGCACAGCCCCACACCACTAGAGGGATATCTTCAACCACCAATTTACCATCCTGAGACAAAGCTGAGTATAGCCCGCAAAGATCTCCGCCATGGCACAACCCAAGGGGGGGGGCGCCAACCCAGACAGGATGACCACATCAGTGAATCAACCCACTCACCCCCTCCAGGGACGGCATGAGAGAGCCCCAGTAAGCCAGTGACTCAGCCCCTGTAATAGGGTTAGAGGCAGAGAATCCCAGTGGAAAGAGGGGAACCGGCCAGGCAGAGACAGCAAGGGTGGTTCGTTGCTCCAGAGCCTTTCCGTTCATCTTCCCACACCTGGGCCAGACTACACTCAATCATATGACCCACTGAAGAGATGAGTCTTCAGTAAAGACTTAAAGGTTGAGACCGAGTTTGCGTCTCTGACATGGGTAGGCAGACCGTTCCATAAAAATGGAGCTCTATAGGAGAAAGCCCTGCCTCCAGCTGTTTGCTTAGAAATTCTAGGGACAATTAGGAGGCCTGCGTCTTGTGACCGTAGCGTACGTGTAGGTATGTACGGCAGGACAAAATCAGAGAGATAGGTAGGAGCAAGCCCATGTAATGCTTTGTAGGTTAGCAGTAAAACCTTGAAATCAGCGCTTGCTTTGACAGGAAGCCAGTGTAGGGAGGCTAGCACTGGAGTAGTATGATCAATTTTTTTGGTTCTAGTCAGGATTCTAGCAGCCGTATTTAGCACTAACTGAAGTTTATTTAGTGCTTTATCCGGGTAGCCGGAAAGTAGAGCCACCACCTGATGGCCGTGGTGGTGGTGGTGGTGGTGTTGGTGGTGATGGCGATGTGGTGGTGGTGATGGTGAAGGTGGTGGTGGTGTGGTGGTGGTGATGGTGATGGTGGTGGTGATGGTGGTGGTGATGGCGATGTGGTGGTGGTGATGGTGATGGTGGTGGTGGTGATGGTGGTGGTGGGGTGGTGGTGACAGTGGGGGTGATGATGATGATGGTGGTGTGATGGTGGTGGTGGTGGTGGTGAGGGTGATGGTGTAGGTGGTGGTGTTGGTGGTGGTGGAGGTGATGATGGTGGTGGTGATGGTGGTGATGATGGTGGTGGTGGTGATGCTGGTGGTGTTGGTGATGGTGATGGTGGGGTTGGTGGTGGTGTTGGTGATGGTGGTGGTGATGGTGGTGATGGTGTGGTGATTGTGGTGGAGATGGTGGTGGTGTTGGTGGTGGTGGTGGTGATGGTGGTGATGGTGTGGTGGTGGTGGTGGTGGTGGTGGTGGTGATGGTGGTGGTAATGTTGGTGGTGATGGTGGTGGTGTGGTGGTGGTGGTGGTGATGGTGGTGGTGATGGTGTTGGTGTTGGTGATGGTGGTGGTGGTGGTGGTGGTGGTGATGGTCGTGGTGGTGATGGTGGTGGTGGTGTTGGTGGTGATGGCGATGTGGTGGTGGTGATGGTGATGGTGGTGGTGGTGATGGTGGTGGTGGGGTGGTGGTGACAGTGGGGGATGATGATGATGATGATGGTGGTGTGATGGTGGTGTTGGTGGTGGTGGAGCTGATGATGGTGGTGGTGATGGTGGTGGTGATGGTGGTGATGATGGTGATGGTGGTGGTGGTGGTGATGGTGGTGGTGGAGGAGGTGATGGTGGTGATGGTGGTGATGGTGTGGTAGTGTTGGTGGTGAGGATGATGGTGGTGGTGGTGGTGAGGATGATGGTGGTGGTGATGTGGTGGTGGTGGTGGTGGTGGTGGTGAGGGTGATGGTGTTGGTGGTGGTGGAGGTGATGATGGTGATGGTGGTGGTGATGGAGGAGGTGGTGATGATGGTGGTGGTGGTGATGGTGTGGTGGTGGTGGTGATGGTGGTGGTGTTGGTGGTGATGGTGGGGGTGGTGGTGGTTGTGGTGAGGGTGTTGGTGGTGATGT
>NW_027002753.1:0-6044 GCF_036934945.1 Oncorhynchus masou masou | reverse complement strand
CCTCCTTCATGAAAACAGTCATAACACCTTTATGAAACCATCCATAACACCTTTATGAAACCTGTCATAACACCTTCATGAAACGAGTCATAACACCTTTATGAAACCAGTCATAACACCTTTATGAAACCAGTCATACCTCCTTCATGAAAATAGTCATAACACCTTTATGAAACCATCCATAACACCTTTATGAAACCAGTCATAACACCTTTATGAAACCAGTCGTAACACCTTTATGAAACCAGTCATAACACCTTCATGAAACCAGTCATACCTCCTTCATGAAAACAGTCATAACACCTTCATAACACTTTCATGTAACCAGTCATAACACCTTTATGAAACCAGTCATAATACCTTCATGAAACCAGTCATAACACCTTTACGAAACCAGTCATAACACCTTCATGAAACCAGTCATAACACCTTAATGAAACCAGTCATAACACCTTTATGAAACCAGTCATAACACCTTTATGAAACCAGTCATAACACCTTTATGAAACCAGTCATAACACCTGTATGAAACCAGTCATAACACCTTTATGACACCAGTCATAACACCTTCATGAAACCAGTCATAACACCTTCATGAAACCAGTCATATCACCTTCATGAAACCAGTCATAACACCTTTACGAAACCAGTCATAACACCTTCATGAAACCAGTCATAACACCTTAATGAAACCAGTCATAACACATTTATGAAACCAGTCATAACACCTTTATGAAACCAGTCATAACACCTTTATGAAACCAGTCATGACACCTTTATGAAACCAGTCATAACACCTTCATGAAACCAGTCATAACACCTTTATGAAACCAGTCATAACACCTTTATGAAACCAGTCATAACACCTTTATGAAACCAGTCATAACACCTTTATGAAACCAGTCATAACACCGTTATGAAACCAGTCATAACACCTTTATGAAACCAGTCATAACACCTTCATGAAACCAGTCATAACACCTTTATGAAACCAGCCATAACACCTTTATGAAACCAGTCATAACACCTTTATGAAACCAGTCACAACACCTTTACGAAACCAGCCATAACACATTTATGAAACCAGTCATAACACCTTTATGAAACCAGTCATAACACCTTTATGAAACCAGTCATGACACCTTTATGAAACCAGTCATAACACCTTTATGAAACCAGTCATAACACCTTTATGAAACCAGTCACCAACACCTTTATGAAACCAGTCTGCTTTTTACCTTTATAAACCAGTCATAACACCTTGCTTTGAAACTAGTCATAACACCTTTATGAAACCAGTCCTTAACACTGTTATGAAACCAGTCATAACACCTTTATGTAAACCAGTCATAACACCTTTATGAAACCAGTCACCAACACCTTTATGAAACCAGTCATAACACCTTTTATGAAACCAGTCATAACACCTTCATGAAACCAGTCATAACACCTTTATGAAACCAGTCATAACACCTTTATCAGTGTTGCAGGATCATTCATCACAATATAGCTTCATAATACAGAAATATAATAATTTTTATTGTAGTTCTATTCTTACCATAACACGTGTATTCAACATCATTTATAAGGAGTTTTCAAATAAAGTACCCTCAAACAGATCTTTATGAATCTATTGTACAATGGAAATGTGTATTTTTTACTGCCACAGCACTATTCCCATAACAGGCTGGCAGCAGCACAGAGTCAGCGGTTGGGGACTTTGTGTATTAGAGTGTTTCGTAGCCTCTCTGGTGAACCTTCAATTTTGCAGGATGCCGCTGAGAATAATCAGTGTTATCTTCTTCAATTAGGATTTTTTTCTGTGACAACATCAAAGAAGGTGGATCTGGAGATTAACAGAATACCTGAACTAGAGGAGCTCTGGCCAGGAGCACCATTCAAATGGCATGTTAGGCCTACAGTAGGGCTGCCCAACCCTGCTCCTGGAGGCTACCTTCATGTAGGTTTTAGCTCTCCAAAAAAACAGGGTTGGCCTACACAGCACTTGTTTATAGGCTAAAAAACATGTGCTCTTAGGGTTACACTTGGATTTGGAAAAATATATATAATAATAATAATATGGCGCCGACAGAGATGGTTGCCCTCACTTGATTCTTAGGAAACTTTGCAGTATTTCGTTTTTATGTATTATTTATTACATTGTTACCCCAGGAAATCTTCATTCTTATTACATACAGCTGGGAAGAACTATTGGATGTAAGAGCAACGTCAATTTACCAACAATACGACCAGGAATACAACTTTCACAAGTGGATCCTCTGTTGAACCACCACCCAGAACAATGGATCTAATCCCAGAAGCCGACCCAAAACAACGACGCTGCGGAAGGGGGCATGCCCCTTTATGCCCCTGTATGCCTTTATGCATAGCCCCATGCCCCTGTATGCCCCTGTTATGCCCAGCTATGCCTTCATGCCTGTATGCCTGTGCCTTTATGCCCCTGTATGCCCTTGCCCTTTATGCCCTGTTATCCCTGTGTACCCTGCACCTTTCATGCCCTGTATGCCCCTGTATAAGCCCTTTATGCCCCGCATGCCCCTGTATGCCTTTATGCCCTGTATGCCCTGTACCCCTGTATACCCACTGTATACACCTTTATGCCCCCTGTGCTAACTATACACCTTTATGCCCTGTATACCCCTGTATACCCCTGTATACCCCATACACACTTTATATCCCTGTACCCCTGTATACCCCTGTATACTGCACATACCTTTATACACCTTTATGCCCCTTTATGCCCCACGTATACCCCCCTTATACCCCCTTATGCCCCCGTATGCCCCCGTATGCCCCTTATACCCATATATGCCTTTATGCCCCCTTATGCCTTATACCCTTTAACCCCCATATACCCCCATATGCCCTGTATGCCCCTGTATGCCCCTTTATGCCTGTTAGCTGTTATGCCTGTATGCCTGTATGCCCCCGTGTACCCCCGTTATGCCCCTTTATGCCCTTTATGCCCCCATATACCCCCCTTATGCCTATGCCCCTGTATGCCTTTATACCCTGTATACCGCTTTATACCCCTGTATGCCCCTTTATGCCCCGATGTACCCCCCTTATGCCCCTTTATGCCTGTATGCCCTTTATGCCCTGTACCGACTTTATGCCCCTGTATGCCTTTATGCCCCCATATACCCCCTTATGCCTTTATGCCCTGTATGCCCTGTGCCCCCCTTTATGCCCCTGTATGCCCTTTATGCCCCCCATATACCCCTTTATGCCCTGTGCCTTTATGCCCCGGTATTATGCCCCCACCTTTATGTATGCCCTTTATGCCCTGTACCCATTATACCCCCTTATACCGCTGTGCCCTGTGCCTTTATGCCCGTATGCCCCCATATGCCTTTATGCCCCTGTATGCCTTTATGCCCACTAGTATGCCCCCTACCTCTTCATGCCTTTATGCCTGTGTGCCCAGCACTATGCCCTGTGTGCCTTTGCCCTTATGCCTTTATGCCCTGTATGCCCTGTACCTTTATCTCCCAGTATACCCCATATACCTTTGTGCCCCTGTACCCCTTTATGCCCCGTATGCCCCCTTATACCTTCTATACCCCTGTATACCTTTATGCCCCGTATGCGCCCGTATGCCTCTTTATACACCTTATGCCCCTGTATACCCCTTTATGCCCCTGTATACCCCATTATACCCCTTATATCCCTTTATACCCTGTATACCCTTTATACCCCGTATGCCCCCTTATACCCCTTTATGCCCCTGTATGCCCTTTATGCCCCAGTATACCCCATATACCCCTTTATGCCCCTTTATACCCCTGTATACCGCTTTATGCCCCTGTATGCCCTTTATGCCCCCATATGCCCCTTTATGCCCCTTTATGCCCCTGTATAGCCCTGTATACCTTTATACCCGATATGCCCCTTATACGCCCTTTTATGCTCCTGTATGCCTTTATGCCCCCGTATACCCCCTTATGCCTTTATGCCCCTGTATACCCCTTTATACCCTGTATGCGACTCGTATACCCCTTTATACACCTTTATACCCCTGTATACCCCTTTATGCCCCTGTATACCCCTTTATACCCCTGTATACCCCATTATACCCCCGTATACCCCTTTATACCCCCGTATACCCCTTTATACCCCTGTATACCCCTTTATACTCCTGTATACACCTGTATACCCCTTTATACCCCTGTATACCCCTTTATACCCCCGTATACCCCCTTATACCCCCGTATACGCCCGTATACGCCCGTATACCCCTTTATACACCTTTATACCCCTGTATACCCCTTTATACCACTGTATACCCCTTTATACCCCTGTATACCCCTTTATACCCCCGTATACACCCGTATACCCCTTTATACACCTTTATACCCCTGTATACCCCTTTATACCCCTGTTTACCCCTGTATACCCCTTTATACCCCTGTATACCCCTTTTTACCCCTGTATACCCCTTTATACACCCGTATACACCCGTATACCCCTTTATACACCTTTATACCCCCGTATACCCCCCTTATACCCCTGTGTACCCCCTTATACCCCTTTATACCCCCTTATACCCCCTTATACCCCTTTATACCCCTTATACCCCTTTATACCCCTTTATACCCCCGTATACCCCGTATACCCCGTATACACCTGTAGGTACAGTGTTGTCCAATGCTTTAGAATTCTGCTGTATTAAATACCATACATTGTACAATATTTTAAATGCAGTATATAGTGTTGTGTAGTAGATACTGACCGTTTCCCAGTTCCCAGGAGATGTTGTATTTCTTCCCGGCGCTGTATTTGAGTAAGCTGAAGGCTGAGGAGGAGTTCCAGGAGGAGTCAGGGTTTCTCTGCAGGGCGTTGAACCCCAGGACCAGATGCAGACCAGCACACTCTGCAAAGTTGTACAGTTTGTCTAAAGACCTGGCTGGGAGAAAACCAGACGCAGTTGTAACTTTGTTTCTTCTCAAAATATTCAAGGTAGCATTCAGTCATACTGTGGCCGGGCTAACTATACAACAAATAATGATTTCTAAACATTGAAAACACATTTGGGACATTTATATTCCAGTATGCTAAGTATGTCTGAGTCCTGTCTAAAACAACTGTGCCCTTTCTAAAATCTACACTGAACCCCTAATATCATAGGATAGTAACCACCGTGGTGGGAACACCACATTAGATGGCTAGATAGATGTTGGACTATGGAAATACATGTAGGTACAAACCTATCACAGATTTAATTATTTATCAAAACTAAGTGACCCGTCCAGAAAAATTCCTGTTCCTAGTTCTAACCTCTAACCTTGTCAATCTAAGCCTCACTCATTGTCTCAAATCAATCAAATCAAATTATATTCGTCACAAGCTTCGTAAACAACAAGTGTAGACTAAAAGTGAAATGCTTACTTACAACGCAGAGAGAAAATATAAAAACTATTTTGAAATAATAACACAATGAGTAAGGATAACATAGCTACAGTACATGTCTAAAGTTTGGACACACCTCCTCATTCAAGGGTTTTTCTTCATTTGTACTATTTTCTACATTGTAGAATAGCAATGAAGACATCAAAACTATGAAATAACACATATGGAATCATGGAGTAACCAAAAAAGTGTTTAACAAATCAAAAACAATTTTATGTTTGAGATGTTTCATAGCCACCTTTGCCTTGATGACAGCTTTGCACACTCTTTGGTGCTACAGTACTACACTACTATGTTACTCCATACTACAGTACTTAGTTTATATTATACTACAGTACTGTAGTACTATGTTACTATGGTGCTACAATACTACAATAGTATGGTGCTACAATACTACAGTAATATGGAACTAAACTACTACAATCCTACAATACCACAGTATTATGGTAATATGATACCACAGTACTAAGTTACTATGTCACTACATTACTATGTTACTATTTACTACAGTACAACAACACTATGTTACTATGGTATTACAATACTGTAGTACTATGTTACTATGGTTGTCAGGATTTGGCCAGGGTTGTTCTGGGTTTTGGTCACTAGATGCC
>NW_027002752.1:0-6046 GCF_036934945.1 Oncorhynchus masou masou | reverse complement strand
TATAGAAGGAGGGGAATATAGAACAGAGGAACATAGAAGCGAGGAATACATTTACATTTACATTTAAGTCATTTAGCAGACGCTCTTATCCAGAGCGACTTACAAATTGGTGAATTCACCTTCTGACATCCAGTGGAGCAGCCACTTTACAATAGTGCATCTAAATCATTTAAGGGGGGGGGTGAGAAGGATAACTTTATCCTATCCTAGGTATTCCTTGAAGAGGTGGGGTTTCAGGTGTCTCCGGAAGGTGGTGATTGACTCCGCTGTCCTGGCATCGTGAGGGAGTTTGTTCCACCATTGGGGGCCAGAGCAGCGAACAGTTTTGACTGGGCTGAGCGGGAACTGTACTTCCTCAGTGGTAGGGAGGCGAGCAGGCCAGAGGTGGATGAACGCAGTGCCCTTGTTTGGGTGTAGGGCCTGATCAGAGCCTGGAGGTACTGCGGTGCCGTTCCCCTCACAGCTCCGTAGGCAAGCACCATGGTCTTGTAGCGGATGCGAGCTTCAACTGGAAGCCAGTGGAGAGAGCGGAGGAGCGGGGTGACGTGGAGAGAACTTGGGAAGGTTGAACACCAGACGGGCTGCGGCGTTCTGGATGAGTTGTAGGGGTTTAATGGCACAGGCAGGGAGCCCAGCCAACAGCGAGTTGCAGTAATCCAGACGGGAGATGACAAGTGCCTGGATTAGGACCTGCGCCGCTTCCTGTGTGAGGCAGGGTCGTACTCTGCGGATGTTGTAGAGCATGAACCTACAGGAACGGGCCACCGCCATGATGTTAGTTGAGAACGACAGGGTGTTGTCCAGGATCACGCCAAGGTTCTTAGCGCTCTGGGAGGAGGACACAATGGAGTTGTCAACCGTGATGGCGAGATCATGGAACGGGCAGTCCTTCCCCGGGAGGAAGAGCAGCTCCGTCTTGCCGAGGTTCAGCTTGAGGTGGTGATCCGTCATCCACACTGATATGTCTGCCAGACATGCAGAGATGCGATTCGCCACCTGGTCATCAGAAGGGGGAAAGGAGAAGATTAATTGTGTGTCGTCTGCATAGCAATGATAGGAGAGACCATGTGAGGTTATGACAGAGCCAAGTGACTTGGTGTATAGCGAGAATAGGAGAGGGCCTAGAACAGAGCCCTGGGGGACACCAGTGGTGAGAGCGCGTGGCGAGGAGACAGATTCTCGCCACGCCACCTGGTAGGAGCGACCTGTCAGGTAGGACGCAATCCAAGCGTGGGCCGCGCCGGAGATGCCCAACTCGGAGAGGGTGGAGAGGAGGATCTGATGGTTCACAGTATCGAAGGCAGCCGATAGGTCTAGAAGGATGAGAGCAGAGGAGAGAGAGTTAGCTTTAGCAGTGCGGAGCGCCTCCGTGATACAGAGAAGAGCAGTCTCAGTTGAATGACTAGTCTTGAAACCTGACTGATTTGGATCAAGAAGGTCATTCTGAGAGAGATAGCGGGAGAGCTGGCCAAGGACGGCACGTTCAAGAGTTTTGGAGAGAAAAGAAAGAAGGGATACTGGTCTGTAGTTGTTGACATCGGAGGGTCGAGTGTAGGCTTTTTCAGAAGGGGTGCAACTCTCGCTCTCTTGAAGACGGAAGGGACGTAGCCAGCGGTCAGGGATGAGTTGATGAGCGAGGTGAGGTAAGGAGAAGGTCTCCGGAAATGGTCTGGAGAAGAGAGGAGGGGATAGGGTCAAGCGGGCAGGTTGTTGGGCGGCCGGCCGTCACAAGAAGCGAGATTTCATCTGGAGAGAGAGGGGAGAAAGAGGTCAGAGCACAGGGTAGGGCAGTGTGAGCAGAACCAGCGGTGTCGTTTGACTTAGCAAACGAGGATCGGATGTCGTCGACCTTCTTTTCAAAATGGTTGACGAAGTCATCTGCAGAGAGGGAGGAGGGGGAGGGGGAGGAGGATTCAGGAGGGAGGAGAAGGTGGCAAAGAGCTTCCTAGGGTTAGAGGCAGATGCTTGGAATTTAGAGTGGTAGAAAGTGGCTTTAGCAGCAGAGACAGAGGAGGAAAATGTAGAGAGGAGGGAGTGAAAGGATGCCAGGTCCGCAGGGAGGCGAGTTTTCTCCATTTCCGCTCGGCTGCCCGGAGCACTGTTCTGTGAGCTCGCAATGAGTCGTCGAGCCACGGAGCGGGAGGGGAGGACCGAGCCGGCCTGGAGGATAGGGGACATAGAGAGTCAAAGGATGCAGAAAGGGAAGAGAGGAGGGTTGAGGAGGCAGAATCAGGAGATAGGTTGGAGAAGGTATGAGCAGAGGGAAGAGATGATAGGATGGAAGAGGAGAGAGTAGCGGGGGAGAGAGAGCGAAGGTTGGGACGGCGCGATACCATCCGAGTAGGGGCAGTGTGGGAAGTGTTGGATGAGAGCGAGAGGGAAAAGGATACAAGGTAGTGGTCGGAGACTTGGAGGGAGTTGCAATGAGGTTAGTGGAAGAACAGCATCTAGTAAAGATGAGGTCGAGCGTATTGCCTGCCTTGTGAGTAGGGGGGAAGGTGAGAGGGTGAGGTCAAAAGAGGAGAGGAGTGGAAAGAAGGAGGCAGAGAGGAATGAGTCAAAGGTAGACGTGGGGAGGTTAAAGTCGCCCAGGACTGTGAGAGGTGAGCCGTCCTCAGGAAAGGAGCTTATCAAGGCATCAAGCTCATTGATGAACTCTCCGAGGGAACCTGGAGGGCGATAAATGATAAGGATGTTAAGCTTGAAAGGGCTGGTAACTGTGACAGCATGGAATTCAAAGGAGGCGATAGACAGATGGGTAAGGGGAGAAAGAGAGAATGACCACTTGGGAGAGATGAGGATCCCGGTGCCACCACCCCGCTGACCAGAAGCTCTCGGGTGTGCGAGAACACGTGGGCGGACGAAGAGAGAGCAGTGGGAGTAGCAGTGTTATCTGTGGTGATCCATGTTTCCGTCAGTGCCAAGAAGTCGAGGGACTGGAGGGAGGCATAGGCTGAGATGAACTCTGCCTTGTTGGCCGCAGATCGGCAGTTCCAGAGGCTACCGGAGACCTGGAACTCCACGTGGGTCGTGCGCGCTGGGACCACCAGATTAGGGTGGCCGCGGCCACGCGGTGTGGAGCGTTTGTATGGTCTGTGCAGAGAGGAGAGAACAGGGATAGATAGACACATAGTTGACAGGCTACAGAAGAGGCTACGCTAATGCAAAGGAGATTGGAATGACAAGTGGACTACACGCCTCGAATGTTCAGAAAGTTAAGCTTACGTAGCAAGAATCTTATTGACTAAAATGATTGAAATGATACAGTACTGCTGGAGTAGGCTAGCTGGCAGTGGCTGCGTTGTTGACACTACACTAATCAAGTCGTTCCGTCGAGTGTAATAGTTTCTACAGTGCTGCTATTCGGGGGCTAGCTGGCTAGCTAGCAGTGTTGATTACGTTACGTTACGTTAAAAGAACGACAATAGCTGGCTAGCTAACCTAGAAAATCGCTCTAGACTACACAATTGTCTTAGAACAAAGACGGCTATGTAGCTAGCTAGCTACGATCAAACAAATCAAACCGTTGTACTGTAATGAAGTGAAATGAAAATGTGATACTACCTGTGGAGCGAAGCGGAATGTTGACCGGGTTGTTGAAGTTAATTCGGTAGACGTTGGCTAGCTGTTGGCTAGCTAGCTAGCAGTATCTCTTACGTTAAGGACGACAAATAGCTGGCTAGCTAACCTCGGTAAATTAAGATAATCACTCTAAGTCTACACACTCTAAACTACACAATTATCTTGGATACGAAGACAGCAAAGACAACTATGTAGCTAGCTAACACTACACTAATCGAGTCGTTCAGTTGAGTGTAATAGTTTCTACAGTGCTAGTAGACGGTAGACGTTAGCTAGCTGCTGGGCAGATAGCAGTGTAGACTACGTTAGGACGACGAAATACGATAATTACGCAATTATCTTTGATACAAAGACGGCTATGTAGCTAGCTAAGAAGAAATTGCTAAGATTAGACAAATCAAACCGTTGTACTATAATGAAATGTAATGGAAATGTAATGAAAAGTTATACTACCTGCGGACCGAAGTGTAGATGCGACCGATCGTCTCCAACCCGGAACCGGAATATACAACAGAGGAATACAGAGGAGGGGAATATAGAACAGGGGAATATAGAACAGAGGAATATAGAAGAGGGAATATAGAACAGAGGAATATTGAACAGAGGAATATAGAAGAGGGGAATATAGAACAGAGGAATATAGAACAGAGGAATATAGAGGAGGGAATATAGAACAGAGGAATATAGAGTAGGGGAATATAGAAAAGTGGAATATAGAACAGAGGAACAACGGTTTGTTTTGTTTGATCGTAGCTAGCCAGCTACATGGCCGCCTTTGTATCTAAGACACCAGTGTAGCCTAGAGCCATTTTCTAGGTTAGCCAGCCATAGCTATTGTCGCTTCTTTTAAAGTCAGCGGGCACGCAATCAACCTTGCTAGCTAGCCAGCTAGCCCCCGAATAGCAGCACTGTAGAAACTATTAACACTCCGCGGAACGACTGTTGATTAGTGTAGTGTCAACATACGCAGCCACTACCAGCTAGCCTACTCCAGCAGTACTGTATCATTTCCGAATCAGCTTTAGTCAATAAGATTCTTGCTAATGCGTAATGCTCAACTTTCGGAACATTCGAGACGCTGTAGTCCACTTTGTCCTTCCAATCTCCTTTGCATTAGCGTAGCCTCTTCTGTACCCCGTCAACTATGTGGCCTCTATCTATCCCTGTTCTCTTCCTCTCTGCACAGACCATACTAAACGCTTCCACACCGCGTGGCCAGCGGCCGCTCCTAATCTGGGTGGGTCCCAGCGCGCACGGACCACGCGGAGTTCCTGGTCTCCGGTAGCCTCTGGAACCGCCGATCTCGCGACCAACAAGGCCAGAAGTTCATCTCAGCCTCCATGCCTCCCTCCAGTCCCTCGACCTCCTGGCACCCCAGCCGGAAACATGGATCACCACAGATAACACTGCTACTCCTACTGCTCTCCTCTTCGTCCGCCCACGCAGTTCTCGCACACCCCGAGTGAGCTTCTGGTCAGCGGGGTGGTGGCACCGGGATCCTCATCTCTCCCAAGTGGTCATTCTCTCTCTCTCCCCTTACCCATCTATCTATCGCCTCCTTTGAATTCCATGCTGTCACAGTTACCAGCCCTTTCAAGCTTAACATTCTTATCATTTATCGCCCTCCAGGTTCCCTCGGAGAGTTCATCAATGAGCTTGATGCCTTGATAAGCTCCTTTCCTGAGGACGGCTCACCTCTCACAGTCCTGGGCGACTTTAACCTCCCCACGTCTACCTTTGACTCACCTCGCTCATCAACTCATCCCTGACCGCTGGCTGCGTCCCTGCCGTCTTCAAGAGAGCGAGAGTTGCACCCCTTCTGAAGAAACCTACACTCGATCCCTCCGATGTCAACAACTACAGACCAGTATCCCTTCTTTCTTTTCTCTCCAAAACTCTTGAACGTGCCGTCCTTGGCCAGCTCTCCCGCTATCTCTCTCAGAATGACCTTCTTGATCCAAATCAGTCAGGTTTCAAGACTAGTCATTCAACTGAGACTGCTCTTCTCTGCATCACGGAGGCGCTCCGCACTGCTAAAGCTAACTCTCTCTCCTCTGCTCTCATCCTTCTAGACCTATCGGCTGCCTTCGATACTGTGAACCATCAGATCCTCCTCTCCACCCTCTCCGAGTTGGGCATCTCCGGCGCGGCCCACGCTTGGATTGCGTCCTACCTGACAGGTCGCTCCTACCAGGTGGCGTGGCGAGAATCTGTCTCCTCGCCACGCGCTCCTCACCACTGGTGTCCCCCAGGGCTCTGTTCTAGGCCCTCTCCTATTCTCGCTATACACCAAGTCACTTGGCTCTGTCATAACCTCACATGGTCTCTCCTATCATTGCTATGCAGACGACACACAATTAATCTTCTCCTTTCCCCCTTCTGATGACCAGGTGGCGAATCGCATCTCTGCATGTCTGGCAGACATATCAGTGTGGATGACGGATCACCACCTCAAGCTGAACCT
>NW_027002751.1:0-6046 GCF_036934945.1 Oncorhynchus masou masou | reverse complement strand
TTTGTACCCACTGTGTGTTATGTACTTGAGTGAAGACCCAAAAGCGGTTTTAACAGAAAACAGAGTTCTTTAATGAAAAAACAGGAATGGCATAAATCTTCTTCCAACGTGGTCAATGGAACAAAAAGAACGTTAGTATAATGCAGGATGCACCTGCCAGGCAGACTCCGACAGGATAGGACAAGGTGGAAGCAAACGCGACGACAGCTTGCTTCTGGCATCAAAAAACACAAACAAGAATCAGACACTGAAAGTAGCAGGAACAGAGAGAAATAGAGACCTAATCAGAGGGGGAAGAGAGAACAGGTGTGAAAGAGTGAATGAGCTAGTTAGAGGAGATGTAGAACAGCTGAAGAATGAGAGACAGAGAAGGTAACCTAAAAAGACCAGCAGAGAGAGACAGAGTGAAGAGAAAGGACAGGAACAGACATAACAAGACATGACAGTACCCCCCCACTCACCGAGCGCCTCCTGGCGCACTCGAGGAGGAAACCTGGCGGCAACGGAGGAAATCATCGATCAGCGAACGGTCCAGCACGTCCCCGAGAGGAACCCAACTCCTCTCCTCAGGACCGTACCCTCCCAATCCACAAGGTACTGATGACCACGGCCCCGAGGGCGCATGTCCAAAATCTTACGAACCCTGTAGATGGGTGCGCCCTCGACAAGGATGGGGGAGAGGGACGGCGGGCGCGAAGAACGGGCTTAACACAGGAGACATGGAAGACCGGGTGAACGCGACGAAGATAGCGGGGAGAAGAAGTCGCACTGCGACAGGATTAATGACCTGAGAAATACGGAACGGACCAATGAACCGCGGGGCCAACTTGCGAGAAGCTGTCTTAAGGGAAGGTTCTGAGTGGAGAGCCATACTCTCTGACCGCAACAATATCTAGGACTCTTGGTCCCTACGTTTTAGCGGCCCTCACAGTCTGCGCCCTATTACGGCAAAGTGCCGACCTGACCCCCTTCCAGGTGCGCTCACAACGCTGGACAAAAGCCTGAGCGGAGGGGACGCAGGACTCGGCGAGCTGAGAAGAGAACAGGAGGCTGGTACCCGAGGCTACTCTGAAAAGGGATAGACCGGTAGCAACGAGGGAAGCGGTTGTGGCGTACTCTGCCCAGGGGAGCTGTTCTGACCAAGACGCAGGGTTACGAAAAGAAAGACTGCGTAAAAATGCGACCAACAGTCTGATTGGCCCGTTCGGCTTGACCGTTAGACTGGGGATGAAAGCCGGACGAGAGACTGACGGAAGCCCCAATCAAACGGCAAACTCCTCCAAAATTGGGACGTGAACTGGGGGGCCTCTGTCGGAAACGACGTCAGAAGGAAGGCCATGAATTCGGAAAACATTCTCGATAATGATCTGAGCCGTCTCTTAGCAGAAGGGAGCTTATCGAGAGGAATGAAATGAGCCGCCTTAGAGAATCTATCGCAACCGTAAGAATAACTGTCTTCCCCGCTGATGAAGGCAGTCCGGTGATAAAATCTAAAGCGATGTGAGACCACGGTCGAGAGGGAATGGGAAGCGGTCTGAGACGGCCGGCAGGAGGAGAGTTCCCAGATTTAGTCTGCGCGCAGACCGAACAAGCGGCGACAATCGACGCGCGTCACGTTCCCGAGAGTGGGCCACCAGAAACGCTGGCGAATGGAAGCGAGCGTACTCGAACGCCGGGGTGGCCGGGCTAACTTGGCAGAGTGGGCCCACTGAAGAACGGCCGGACGAGTAGGAACGGGAACGAACAGAAGGTTCCTAGGACAAGCTCGCGGCGACGGAGTGTGAGCGAGTGCTTGCTTTACCTGCCTCTCAATTCCCAGACAGTCAACCCGACAACACGCCCCAGGGAGAATCCCCACGGGGTCGGGTGGAGACCTCAGAAGAACTGAAGAGACGAGATAAAGCATCAGGGCTTGGTGTTTTGAGCCCGGACGATAAGAAATAACAAACCGGAAACGAGCGAAAAACAGAGCCCAACGAGCCTGACGCGCATTAAGTCGTTTGGCTGAACGGATGTACTCAAGGTTCCTATGGTCAGTCCAAACGACAAAAGGAACGGCCGCCCCCTCCAACCACTGTCGCCATTCGCCTAGGGCTAAGCGGATGGCGAGCAGTTCGCGATTACCAACATCATAGTTACGTTCTGACGGCGATAAGCGATGAGAAAAACGCGCAAGGATGGACCTTGCCGTCAGAGAGAGCGCTGAGAAAGAATGGCTCCCACGCCCACCTCTGACGCGTCAACCTCAACAACAAACTGTCTAGAGATGTCAGGTGTAACAAGAATAGGAGCGGATGTAAAACGATTCTTAAGAAGATCAAAAGCTCCCTGGGCGGAAACGGACCACTTAAAGCACGTCTTAACAGAAGTAAGGGCTGTGAGGGAGCTGCCACCTGACCGAAATTACGGATGAAACGACGATAGAAATTAGCGAAGCCCAGAAAGCGCTGCAGCTCGACGCGTGACTTAGGAACGGGCCAATCAATGACAGCCTGGACCTTAGCGGGATCCATCTTAATGCCCTCAGCGGAAATAACGGAACCGAGAAAAGGGACAGAGGCGGCATGAAAAATGCACTTCTCAGCCTTCACATAAAGACAGTTCTCCAAAAGGCGCTGGAGGACGTGGGCGCACGTGCTGAACATGAATCGAGAGAGACGGAGAAAAAAAATCAGGATATCGTCCATGTAAACGAAAACAAAAATGTTCAGCATGTCTCTCAGGGCGCGTTAACTAGTGCCTGAAAGACAGCTGGAGCGTTAACGAGGCCGAAAGGAAGAACCCGGTATTCAAAGTGCCCTAACGGAGTGTTAACGTCGTCTTCCACTGCCCCCTCCCCTGATGCGCACGAGATGGTAGGCGTTACGAAGGTCCAATTTGGTGAAAAACCTGGCTCCCTGCAGGATCTCGAAGGCTGAAGACATAAGAGGAAGCGGATAACGATTCTTAACTGTTATGTCATTCAGCCCTCGATAATCCACGCATGGGCGCAGGGACCCGTCCTTCTGAACAAAAACCCCCGCTCCGGCGGAGAGGAGGAGGAGACTATGGTACCACGTTGAGCGAAACCGACAAATAATCCTCGAGAGCCTTACGTTCGGGAGCCGACAGAGAGTATAATCTACCCCGGGGGAGTAGTTCCCGGAAGGAGATCAATACTACAGTCATACGACCGGTGTGGAGGGAGAGAAGTGGCCTTGGAACGACTGAACACGTGCGCAGATCGTGATACTCCTCCGGCACCCCTGTCAAATCGCCAGGCTCCTCCTGTGAAGTAGAGACAGAGGAAACAGGAGGGATAGCAGACATTAAACAGGTCACATGACAAGAAACATTCCAGGATAGGATAGTATTACTAGACCAATTAATAGAAGGGTTATGGCGCACTAGCCAGGGATGACCCAAAACAACAGGTGTAAAAGGTGAACGAAAAATTAAAAAGAAATGGTTTCGCTATGATTACCAGAGACAGTGAGGGTTAAAGGCAGCGTCTCACGCTGAATCTTGGGGAGAGAACTACCATCTAAAGCGAACAAGGCCGTGGGCTCCCCTAACTGTCTGAGAGGAATGTCATGTTCCCGAGCCCAGGTCTCGTCCATAAAACAGCCCTCCGCCCAGAGTCTATCAAGGCACTGCAGGAAGCAGATGAACCGGGCCAGCGGAGATGGACCGAAAGGTAGTGCGTGATCCAGAAGGAGAGGCCTGAGTAGTTGCGCTCACCAGTAGCCCTCCCTTTACTGATGAGCTCTGGCTTTTACTGGACATGAGGTGACAAAATGACCAGCGGAGCCGCAGTAGAGACAGAGGCGATTGGTGATTCTCCGTCCTTCTCCTTGGCCGAGATGCGGATACCCCCAGCTGCATAGGCTCAGCATCCGAGCCGGCGGAGGAGGGTGGCAGTGATGCGGCAGGTGGCAGTGATGTGGAGAGGGGAGCAAACGGAGAACGCGAGCTCCTTTCCACGAGCTCGGCGACGAAGATCAAACCGTCGCTCTATGCGAATAGCGAGAGCTATTAAGGAGTCCAGACAGGAAGGAACCTCCCGGGAGAGGATCTCATCCTTAACCTCGACGAGGAGACCTTCCAGAAAACGAGCGAGCAAAGCCGGCTCGTTCCAGTCACTAGAGGCAGCGAGAGTGCGAAACTCAATAGAATAATCCGTTATGGATCTATTCCCCTGACATAGGGAAGACAGGGCCCTGGAAGCCTCCTCGCCAAAAACAGAACGGTCAAAAACCCGTATCATCTCCTCCTTAAAGTCCTGATACTGGTTAATACACTCAGCCCTCGCCTCCCAGACTGCCGTGCCCCACTCACGCGCCCGTCCGGTAAGGAGAGAAATGACGTAGGCGATGCGGGCTGCGCTCCTGGAGTAAGTGTTGGGCTGGAGAGAGAACACCACATCACACTGAGTGAGGAATGAGCGGCACTCAGTGGGCTCCCCAGAGAAACACGGCGGGTTGTTGATCCTGGGCCCGGAGACTCGGAAACCCTGGAAGTGGGCGGTGGATCGAGGTGGAGTTGGTGAACCTGTCTTGTGAGGTCGGAGACTTGGACGGCCAGGGTCTCAACGGCATGTCGAGCAGCAGACAACTCCTCCTCGTGTCTGCCTAGCATCGCTCCCTGGATCTCGACGGCGGAGTGAAAAGGGTCCGGAGCCGCTGGGTCCATTCTTGGTCTGATTCTTCTGTTATGTACTTGAGTGAAGACCCAAAAGCGGTTTTAACAGAAAACAGAGTTCTTTAATGAAAAAACAGGAATGGCATAAATCCTCTTCCAACGTGGTCAATGGAACAAAAAGAACGTTAGTATAATGCAGGATGCACCTGCCAGGCAGACTCCGACAGGATAGGACAAGGTGGAAGCAAACGACGACAGCTTGCTTCTGGCATCAAAAAACACAAACAAGAATCAGACACTGAAAGTAGCAGGAACAGAGAGAGAAATAGAGACCTAATCAGAGGGGGAAGAGAGAACAGGTGTGAAAGAGTGAATGAGCTAGTTAGAGGAGATGTAGAACAGCTGAAGAATGAGAGACAGAGAAGGTAACCTAAAAAGACCAGCAGAGAGAGACAGAGTGAAGAGAAAGGACAGGAACAGACATAACAAGACATGACACTGTGATTATTAAAACCTTTCCTAACCAGAAACCGTGGATTAATGGCAGCATTCACGCAAAACTGAAAGCGCAAACCACCGCATTTAACCAGGGCAAGGCGACTGGAAACATGACCGAATACAAACAGTGCAGGTATTCCCACGCCCAATTTTTCAGTTTTTGATTTGTTAAAACAGTTTGAAATATCCAATAAATGTCGTTCCACTTCATTATTGTGTCCCACTTGTTGTTGATTCTTCACAAAAAATACAGTTTTATATCTTTATGTTTGAAGCCTGAAATGTGGCAAAAGGTCGCAAAGTTCAAGGGGGCCGAATACTTTCGCAAGGCACTGTATATATATATAGAGCACCTGTTTATTATACCTGTTGATACAGGGCTCATATGTGAAACTATTCTAACTGAACATTTTCTTTCACAGTGACACTGACTCCGAATGGGATCCCCCAGTGCCAAGGTGTCCATCCCCCACTGAAGCTGGTTCATCCAGCTCCTGCTACAAGTGGTGTTCATCTGCCCAAATGTATTTCTGCAGGCATGGATGTGCTATGACACCTGGCATCAGCAGCACAATATTGTGTAGAGGACTGAAGGTCTTCCAAAATATTGAAAGTGTTATTTTGTAAATGTATATATTTTTTTTTCATGTTTTCTCCATTTTTTTAGTGCTAGAATACCATTTTGGTATTTTGTATATAGTTATTCCATTCAAAATGTATAACTTCACCCATTTGGCCACTTGGGTACATTTGGGCTACTTGTGCGGGGACACCTGGGTGACTTCATGATTAATGTCATGGCACACTCATTTAGGAAGTTATCATTCTGAAACTTTTGCACAAGTACTGTTGCCCTCTTATATTTTCACTGAAATTCATCCCCATCATCCTATCTGAATGTTTGTTTTATCTTGTTCATTTTAAAGGT
>NW_027002750.1:0-6048 GCF_036934945.1 Oncorhynchus masou masou | reverse complement strand
GCATTGTTTAAAGTGGCTAGTGATATATTTTACATCATTTCCCATCAATTCCCATTATTAAAGTGGCTGGAGTTGAGTCAGTGTGTTGGCAGCAGCCACTCAATGTTAGTGGTGGCTGTTTAACAGTCTGATGGCCTTGAGATAGAAGCTGTTTTTCAGTCTCTCGGTCCCAGCTTTGATGCACCTGTACTGACCTCGCCTTCTGGATGATAGCGGGGTGAACAGGCAGTGGCTCGAGTGGTTGTTGTCATTGATGATCTTTATGGCCTTCCTGTGACATCGGGTGGTGTAGGTGTCCTGGAGGGCAGGTAGTTTGCCCCCGGTGATGCGTTGTGCAGACCTCACTACCCTCTGGAGAGCCTTACGGTTGTGGGCGGAGCAGTTGCCGTACCAGGCGGTGATACAGCCCGACAGGATGCTCTCGATTGTGCATCTGTAGAAGTTTGTGAGTGCTTTTGGTGACAAGCCGAATGTCTTCAGCCTCCTGAGGTTGAAGAGGCGCTGCTGCGCCTTTTTCACGATGCTGTCTGTGTGGGTGGACCAATTCAGTTTGTCTGTGATGTGTATGCCGAGGAACTTAAAACTTACTACCCTCTCCACTACTGTTCCATCGATGTGGATAGGGGGTGTTCCCTCTGCTGTTTCCTGAATTCCACAATCATCTCCTTAGTCTTGTTGACGTTGAGTGTGAGGTTATTTTCCTGACACCACACTCCGAGGGCCCTCACCTCCTCCCTGTAGGCCGTCTCGTCATTGTTGGTAATCAAGCATACCACTGTTGTGTCATCCGCAAACTTGATGATTGAGTTGGAGGCGTGCGTGGCCACGCAGTCGTGGGTGAACAGGGAGTACAGGAGAAGGCTCAGAACGCACCCTTGTGGGGCCCCAGTGTTGAGGATCAGCGGGGTGGAGATGTTGTTGCCTACCCTCACCACCTGGGGGCGGCCCGTCAGGAAGTCCAGTGCCCAGTTGCACAGGGCGGGGTCGAGACCCAGGGTCTCAAGCTTGATGACGAGCTTGGAGGGCACTATGGTGTTAAATGCCGAGCTGTAGTCGATGAACATCATTCTCACATAGGTATTCCTCTTGTCCAGATGGGTTAGGGCAGTGTGCAGTGTGGTTGAGATTGCATCGTCTGTGGACCTATTTGGGCGGTAAGCAATTTGGAGTGGGTCTAGGGTGTCAGGTAGGGTGGAGGTGATATGGTCCTTGACTAGTCTCTCAAAGCACTTCATGATGACGGAAGTGAGTGCTACGTGGCGGTAGTCGTTTAGCTCAGTTACCTTAGCTTTCTTTGGAACAGGAACAATGGTGGCCCTCTTGAAGCATGTGGGAACAACAGACTGGGATAGGGATTGATTGAATATGTCCGTAAACACACCAGCCAGCTGGTCTGCACATGCTCTGAGGGCGCGGCTGGGGATGCCGTCTGGGCCTGCAGCCTTGCGAGGGTTGACACGTTTAAATGTTTTCCTCACGTCGGCTGCAGTGAAGAAGAGGTCCGCATGTTTTGGTTGCGGGCCATGTGTCCTCAAAGAGGGCAAAAAATGTTATTTAGTCTGCCTGGGAGCAAGACATCCTGGTCCGTGATGGGGCTGGTTTTCTTTTTGTAATCCGTGATTGACTGTAGACCCTGCCACATACCTCTTGTGTCTGAGCCGTTGAATTGAGATTCTACTTTGTCTCTATACTGACGCTTAGCTTGTTTGATTGCCTTGCGGAGGGAATAGCTACACTGTTTGTATTCGGTCATGTTTCCGGTCACCTTGCCCTGATTAAAAGCAGTGGTTCCCGCTTTCAGTTTCACGCGAATGCTGCCATCAATCCACGGTTTCTGGTTTGGGAATGTTTTAATCGTTGCTATGGGAGCGACAACTTCAACGCACGTTCTAATGAACTCGCTCACCGAATCAGCGTATTCGTCAATGTTGTTGTTTGATGCACATACGAAACATATCCCAGTCCACATGATGGAAGCAGTCTTGGAGTTTGGAATCAGATTGGTGGGACCAGCATTGAACAGACCTCAGCGCGGGAGCTTCTTGTTTTAGTTTCTGTCTGTAGGCAGGGATCAACAAAATGGAGTCGTGGTCAGTTTTTCCGAAAGGAGAGCGGGGCAGGGCCTTATATGCGTCGCGGTAGTTAGAATAGCAATGATCGAAGGTTTTTCCAGCCCTGGTTGCGCAATCGATATGCTGATACAATTTAGGGAGTCTTGTTTTCAGATTAGCCTTGTTAAAATCCCCAGCTACAATGAATGCAGCAAAAGGATATATGGATTCCAGTTTGCAAAGAGTCAAATAAAGTTTGTTCAGAGCCATCAATGTGTCTGCTTGGGGGGGAATATATGCGGCTGTGATTATAATCGAAGAGAATTCCCTTGGTAGATAATGCGGTCGACATTTGATTGTGAGGAATTCTAAATCAGGTGAACAGAAGGACTTGATTTCCTGTATGTTGTTGTAGCCACACCACGTCTCGTTAACCATGAAGCATACGCCCCGCCCCTCTTCTTAACCGAAAGATGTTTGTTTCTGTCGGCACGATGCGTGGAGAAACCAGCTTGCTGCACCGACTCCGATAGCGTCTCTCCAGTGTGCCATGTTTCCACAAAGCAAAGAACGTTACAGTCTCTGATGTCCCTCTGGAATGCTACCCTTGCTCGGATTCCATCAACCTTGTTGTCAAGAGACTGGACATTGGCGAGAAGAATGCTAGGGAGTGGTGCACGATGTGCCCGTCTCCGGAGTCTGACCAGAAGACCGCTTCGTTTCCCCCTTTTACGAAGTCGTTTTTGTGTCGCCGGCTGGGATCCATTCAGTTGTCCTGTGTGAAAGGCAGAACACAGGATCCGCTTTGCGAAAGTCATATTCTTGGTCGTACTGATGGTGAGTTGATGCTGCTCTTATATTCAGTAGATCTTCTCGACTGTATGTAATGAACCCTAAGATGACCTGGGGTACCAATGTAAGAAATAACACGTAAAAAAAACAAAAAACTGCATAGTTTCCTAGGAACGTGAAGTGAGGCGGCCATCTCTGTCGGCGCTGGAAGACATGAAATGCTTTGAAAGGCTGGTCATGGCTCACATCAACACCATTATCCCAGGAACCTTAGACCCACTCCAATTTGCATACCGCCCCAACAGATCCACAGATGATGCAATCTCCATTGCATTCCACCCTGCACTTTCACACCTGGACAAAAGGAACACCTATGTGAGAATGCTATTCATTGACTACAGCTTAGAGTTCAACCCCATCGTACCCTCAAAGGTCATCACTAAGCTCTGGGACTAAACACCTTCCTTTGCAACTGGATCCTGGACTTCCTGACGAGCAGCCCCCAGGTGGTAAGGGTAGGTAACAACACATCCGCCATGCTGATCCTCAACACAGGGGCCCCTCAGGGGTGCTTACGCAGTCCCTTCCTGAACTCCCTGTTCACTCATGACTGCATGGCCAGGCACGACTCCAACACCATCATTAAGTTTGCTGATGACACAACAGTGGTAGGCCTGATCACCAAAAACTATGAGACATTCTATATGGAGGAGGTCAGAGACCTGACTGTTTTGTGCAAGGACAACAACGTCTCCCTCAACATGATCAAGACAAAGGAGATGATTGTGGAATAAAGGAAAGATGACCGAGCACGCCCACATTATCATCGATGGGGCTGTTATGGAGCAGGTTGAGAGCTTCAAGTTCCTTGGCGTCCACATCACCATCAAACCAACATGGTCCAAGACAGTCGTGAAGAGGGCACGACGAAACCTATTCCCCCTCAGGAGACTAAAGAGATTTGGCATGGGTCCTCAGATCCTCAAAAGGTTTTACATCTGCACCATCGAGAGCATCCTGACTGGTTGCATCAATGCCTGGTATGGCAACTGCCCGGCCTCCGACCGCTAGCCACTACAGAAGGCAATGCTTACGGCCCAGTACATCACCGGGTCCAAGCTTCCTGCCATCCAGGACCTCTATACCAGGCGGTGTCAGAGGTAGGCCCTAAGTCAAAGACTCCAGCTCCAGCAGACTCCAGCAACCCTAGTAATCGATTGGTCACTCTGCCACCTCACAGCAAGCGGTACTGGAGCTCCAAGTATAGGTCCAAGAGGTTCCTAAATAGCTTCTACCCCCAAGCTGAGGGCTTGTAGGCCTGTTGTAAGGCAGGTCCTCAACAGACATCCCTGGCAAAAACATTGCTTTTGGGCACAAACCCACCATCGCAGGACCAGACAGTACTGGCAAAATGTGCTCTTCACTGACGAGTCACAGGTTTGTCTCACCAGGGGTGATGGTCGGATTCGCGTTTATCGTCGAAGGAATGAGTGTTACACCGAGGCCTGTACTCTGGAGCAGGATCGATTTGGAGGTGAAGGGTCCATCATGGTCTGGGGCGGTGTGTCACAGCATCATCGGACTGAGCTTGTTGTCATTGCAGGCAATCTCAACGCTGTGCGTTACAGGGAAGATATTCTCCTCCCTCATGTGGTACCCTTCCTACAGACTCAACCTGACATCACCCTGCAGCATGACAATGCCTCCAGCAATACTGCTCATTCTGTGCATGATTTCCTGCAAGACAGGAATGTCAGTGTTCTGCCATGGCTAGCGAAGAGCCCGGATCTCAATCCCATTGAGCACGTCTGGGACCTGTTGGATTAGAGTGTGAGGGCTAGGGCCATTTCCCCCAGAAATGTCCGGGAACTTGCAGGTGCCTTGGTGGAAGTGTGGTGTAACATCCCCCAGCAAGAACTGACAAATCTGGTGCAGTCCATGAGGAGGAGATGCACTGCCATAGCTTAACGTTAAGCGATTTCTGAAAATCACAAATAAAATTAAAATAATGCGTTTTGCTCTCAAGCTTAGCCTTTTCTTAACAACACTGTCATCTCAGATTTTCAAAATATGCTTTTGAACCATAGAAATTGACTAATTTGTGTAAGAGTATGCAAAGCTAGCATAGCATTTTGTGTAGCATGTAGCACGTAACATTTTCTAAAGCCAGATAACCAAATAAATAAAATCATTAACTTTGAAGAGCTTCGGATGTTTTCAATGAGGAGACTCTCAGTTACATAGCAAATGTGCAGTTTTTCAAAAAATATTATTTGTGTAGGACAAATCGCTCCGTTTTGTTCACGTTTGGCTATGAAAAACCCTGTATACAGTTATAGCCTGAAGCTCATTAGCATAATGTAACGTTTTCAAAATATGCTTTTGAACCATAGAAATTGACTAATTTGTGTAAGAGTATGCAAGCTAGCAATGCATTTTGAATAACATGTAGCACGCAACATTTTCACAAAAACCAGATAACCAAATAAATAAAATCATTTACCTTTGAAGAGCTTCTGATGTTTTCAATGAGGAGACTCCCAGTTACACACCAAATGCGCAGTGTTTCCTGAAAGCGTCTGTGTGTAGGAGAAATCGTTCCGTTTTCTACATTGCGCCTGGCTACTGAAACGAACCGAAATGCAGTCACCTACAACGTAAAACTTTTCCGGATTAACTACATAATATCGACCGAAACATGGCAAACGTTGTTTGGAATCAGTCCTCAAGGTGTTTTCACATATCTCTTCATTGACATGCAGTTCGTGGAAGCTTGCTTTACTCTCTCTATGTTTGGAAAAATACTGGCAGGTGACTTTTGCGCACCAATTTGAGCGCAGGACACCGGGCGGACACGTGGTAAATGTGGTCTCTTATGGTCAATCTTCCAATGATCTGCCTACAAATACGTCACAATGCTGCAGACACCTTGGGGAAACGACAGAAAGGGCAGACTCATTCCTCTTGCGTTCACAGCCATATAAGGAGATCATGACAAACAGAGCCTCAAAAATCCTTGTCATTTCCTGGATGCCATCTCATCTTGGTTTTGCCTGAAGCTCACGTTAAAGGGCACGCACAGAGAAGATCTTTGTATTTCTGGACACGTCAGAGTGTTTTCTTTCGAACAGTAGCAATTATATGCATAGTCGAGCATCTTTTTGTGACAAAATATCTTGTTTAAAACGGGAAGCGTTTTTCATCC